>NC_090236.1:13125000-13232500 GCF_024489055.1 Chanodichthys erythropterus
ACCCACATGTTGTTCCACACCCATAAAACCTCTGTTAATCTTCTGAAGATTAATGAAGGTCTTACGGGTGTGGAACGACATGAAGGACTTTTAATGGGGACTTTTAATTATAAAAATGCCTGAAATACACCAGGACTCTTATTTTGAAATAAGGGCAAAAACATTGAAATAATGTGAAATGACGTCCGTCAGCCAGACACACACATCCTCATCTAAATCTCTACAGCGTCACAACTATGATGAGCTTCTCCAAAACACACAAACTCCAGAACACAATAAAGGAGCTGTGACATCACACTCATGTGACGTGTAGTTCTGCGCCATCAGTAGTTATTATTAGAGGTAATGCATCATCGTTAGAGTCACTGTCACTGCGGGACTCAGAGGAGGGTGAGAGGATGCTTATGAGTCTGTAAAATCACTGAGATTAATATACCATAATGTGTTATGAAGAGAGAAAGCGAGTGTCAACACAAATTAAATAATGCAAAACACTAGACATGAATGAAGAATTCACTGAAAATTTATTTTCTTTGATGATATTACTTGCGTTTGCATTATTTGACTTCTTTTTGCATCATTTACAGTTCTAAGCAGATATCCATATATGATGTATATCATGATGAATAACATAAGTACTCGAATACTCACAATTTTAGTGAAATTATAGGACAGACACAAAACTGAAGCTGTTTACTCTGATCCAAAAGTCTAACCTTCATAGATGGTCAACTAAAATTAAAAGTAGAACTAAAACTCTTAAAAACTTTTTGAAGAATTGAAAATAAATGAAAACAAATAAAAAAACAAAACAATGATCAAATTTATGAAATTTAAAAATGTTGCCTTGCCAACTAACTGAAATAAAATAAGTTCTAAAACTATAAAATAAAATAAATGTAAGCACTAAAGTTACTAAACTACTACTACTGATTTTTGCACAATGCGAAAATGCATATGAAACATATGCAAGATATTATTGCACGTTGCATATGCAATATATTAATTTGACAGATTTTTGCACAATGCGAATATGTTATGAAATATATGCAAGATATTATTGCACACTGCATATGCAATATATTAATTTGACAGATTTTTGCACAATGCGAATATGTTATGAAATATATGCAAGATATTATTGCACACTGCATATGCAATATATTAATTTGACGGATTTTTGCACAATGCGAATATGTTATGAAATATATGCAAGATATTATTGCACACTGCATATGCAATATATTAATTTGACAGATTTTTGCACAATGCGAATATGCATATGAAATATATGCAAGATATTATTGCACACTGCATATGCAATATATTAATTTGACAGATTTTTGCACAATGCGACTATGCATATCTGCTTAGAATTAGAGATGGTGTGAAAATAAGTCAAATAAAGCAAAATAAGGCAAAGTAATATTAGTAAACAAACAAACTTTGGCATATAAACAGAACTGATAATGCCGAAATCTCCCACCCTGACCAGTTAACAAGTGCCCAAAACCAAAAACTACTGGGTTAAGATATACAAGCGCAATGATTGACAGGCAGAGAGAGCTCCTGACTGGCTAAAAATGGTGGGCCACTCCTGTTTACTGTCAGGGTTTGGTGACAGAGCTCTGACACTCTTGTCTTTGTGTGAGCGTGCAGATTCGTGTTTGCTCTTTCGTCTGTGTGATAAGTTGTATGTTCGGATCCTGACACTTCTGTCTAGTTCGGGTTCAGTTCTGTGTCGGGGTTCAGACATTCACGCTCATTAATGTCTTGCCTGGTCCTGTCGGTGTGTTTGGATCCAGAGTTTCCCCTACAGGGTAGTTTTTATTTGCTTTTGTTTAATTTGATAGGACTCATTGCTCTGAACTTGAGTCCTTGCCTCATCCCTTCACCCAAACTTGACATTTACGCCTTAGGACCGTCACAGAGCCTCTGATTTCATTGGTAGAAGAGACATTTTTGCTATTCCACAAACATCACGTCGAGCACCTTTAGGCTGGTTTAAGTTGGATTTCCCAGCAGGGAATGGCTTAAATCTTTAATTCGAGCGTAATATGAGTCTTGTAGCAGGAAAGGATCAGACAGAGGGATGTTAGACATGTTTTCTGAGCGCGTGTTCAGGTTGTGTGTGATGTCTCTGCGTCTCACCTCTCTCACATCGGTCTCCGCTGTAGCTGGGCAAACAGAGACACACAAACGAGTCCTCTTTATCGACACAGGTGCCGCCGTTCTCACAGGGATTCGACTGACAGTCGTCAACATCTGCAACAACATCATAGAAACGATCACTCGAGCGTCCCTCTGTTTTCTCCCAGAGGAAAACTAGTTCCCAGCTCTTCTATTTAAATATTAACATTGTCTCAGATGTTTCTTCTAAAGTTGCCTAGTAGAAATAAATTATACACGTGTGTGTATGTTTACACCCACATATCATTAATGTATTACATATTGTTGTAGTAAACCAAAACTAATAAACTAGAAATAAACTAGTAAAACATTTTTGGTAAAATAAAATAAAATAAAATAAAATAAAATAAAATAAAATAAAATAAAATAAAATAAAATAAAATAAAATAAAATAAAATAAAATAAAATAAAATAAAATAAAATATATAAATAAAAAAATCAAATATGAAATAAAAATAAAATACAAAATAAATAAAATAATAAAAAAAAAATAGTAGATACAAAATTTTAAATGTAAAAAACTTGAAAAATATCAATGAAATTATGAAAATGACGACAAATGGTGCTTTGGCAACTAATCTGTACTAAAATTAAGTACTAAAAAGACTAAAATCTAAACTGAAATAATATATATAATATATATATATATATATATATATATATATATATATATATATATATATATATATATTAGTAAATATTATAATAGTATAAATACCAAAATAACAATGGCACGCACACACACACACACACTAGGGAAGGTCATACATTCCTCCTCATCACACTGTAACATAATATTATATTACACATTCATATATGTGCTGCAGGATGTTTTAATTACCCATAATGCTCACTGTCTGTCGGGTCAGACCGCTGGTCACTGAGGAGTGTGATTAGAGAATCCACTTAATATTAGTGTCTGTTTTCTTCATTTACATAAGTATTACAATATAGGGATGATGCCAATCCTTTAATCTGCTTTTATAATTAATGCACTATATGTACTTAATTATAACCAAAGTCATAATGCATGAATTAACTACATTAATGCATTTACTATGAATAGGTAAAAAATGTTATATCTTTTTTAATCCTCTTATGCTCCCCAAGCTACATTAATTTGATTAAAAATACATAATACAATTGTGAAATATTATTAAATATAATTTATTGCTGTGATGCAAAGCTGAATTTTTCAGCATCATTACTCCAGTCTTCAGTGTCACATGATCCTTCAGAAATCATTCTAATATGATGATTTGCTGCTCAAGAAACATTTATGATTATTATCAATGTTGAAAACAATTTCATATTTTTATGGAAACTGTGATACAGTTTCACACTGTTTCAGGATTCTTTGATGAATAGAAAGTTTTAAACAGAATTTATTTGATTTATAAGAATCTTTTGTAACATCTTTACTGTCACTTTTGATCAATTTAATGCATCCTTGCTGAATAAAAGAATTAATTTCTTTCAAACAGACCCCACACTTAAGCACTATAATGCATCACCTGATTAACAGGTGTTCCTTTAACCTCCTTAACCGTGGTAAAACAATGTTCATATCTTGACTGATCACAGAGATATTAATTAAACCTAGAGCAATAATAGAATCACCCAAGTGTAAAACAGAGCTCAGCACATTTGCATAATTTTACACTCATTCATAGTAATAAACTGTCAGGACGTGTGAAGAGCGTGGCAAAATATTTACAGACGCAAGCAGTGCTGTCAGGTTTCATTAAAACCAGGAGAAACGGATCATTCTGGGATTGAACGACTCCAAACAAACACCCACAGGCATCATGTGACACATCCTCATGAAGAAAGACACAAACCATCCTTTAACGACAGGTCAGAGACTCCTGAGCCCAACCAACTAGCCATGATTTCTTCAGACTGTGTGTGTGGGGATGATAAACATCCAACTTTATATACTGAGCTGTGTGATAATACATTTTGCGACGATGAAAAAACGAGTTAAGAGTCATTTAGCGTCTGTCACAGGCCGGTGTAAGCGCTTTACAGCTCACGGATTACTCATCAAAAGATCTGGAGACTGTTTATAGCACATTTCCCATATAGCAAACACTTCTGAGGCTCAACGTTTGTCAGGCTTGCAAAAAAGTTGTCATCAGAGGAGCTTGAAAGGATAAAGTTGAAAGTCTTAAAAGTTTGTGTACGGCATCAGTCGCAAAGTCCCAAACGCCCGCTGCTTCAGTCAGACTCATGAACTTCTGAAGTTTGTTGGGCTTTAAGTGGATATCAGACGAGCTGAGGATCATGGGAAGGCTGTATCCTGAGCTCAGGCTGTTTTAAGCAACTTAATGCGTGACGGATTGGAGCGTTGTGTTCATCACATCATTTCATGGGGCTTTAAATGTGACTGGAGGAAAATGAAGCCTGATGAAAACTTGAACAAGATGAATGTCATGAACAAGTCTGGGTCGTCGTAAAATTAAATTAAAGTTCATATAGATGTTATTTTCATGATCATTAAGCATTCCTCCACAAATTCTCGTTACTGTAAAATGGAAAAATAATAATACATATATATCTATATTTTTAAATTTCATAAGTACTTTTATGGAGTATCTGTTGTACTGTTTTTGATTTATATTAAATAAACAATTTATATATATTTGAGTAATATAATATGCGGTACTTTTTTACTGCAATACAGTAATTTTTACTATGAGAATCAGTGAAGAAAACAGGAAATACAAAAAAACTACAAAATAAATAAAAAAATTAAAATAAATACTGTGAATGCAAAAAAATTAAAATAAAATAATTATAATAATTTAGTGATTCTAAAAGTATTATTTTCTTTACACACAACAAAATGTATATAATATTGTGCTTTATATTTACATATAAATATTTATGTGTTTGTATTATTATGTTTTTTATAATAATTATATTTTAATATAAATATAATAATTATATAGATTTTAGATTTTTAATAATAATAATTATTGTTATTATTGTTACTATTACTAGTTATTTTTATATTAATTATATTTTAATATAAATATAATAATTATATATATATATATATATATATATATATATATATATATATATATATATATATATATATATATATTATAATAATACTAATTATTATTAAAAATATGAAACAAATATAAAACAAATTTTATATATATATATATATATATATATATATATATATATATATATATATATATATATATATATATATATATATATATATATAATTTATAGATTGATATTTGATTTTTGATATATTTTTACTAGTGTGTTCAGGACACTATAGTTAATTTATGTAAGTAAGTAAGACATATTATACCCAAAAATTCTTCATATAGTGGACTACCAGTAAAATTGATAAAAAATTTGGGACCAATAATTATTTTGACCTGACCATGTTTTGCTAAAGTGTTATCTGACATAATTAAGATACATTTTTTTGACACAGTTTAAGTCTGATATCTTGTCATATTTTATTACCATTTTTGTAAACTATAGTGAATAAACTGTAATAATGAATTAAATGTTCAAGATGTCTGAATACATTTTGGTTAGACTATATACATGTATACATATATGCTGATGAATTCGCGCTTAAACATCACATTAAATATGGTAACAGTGGTTCCATTAAACACAACTGATTTCTATGATCAGTCATGTTGAGATTCATCAGTAGAAAGGAAAAGCCCCTACTGAAGTCATATCCTGTTTCTTAAAGAGTCACAAGGTACTTCTGCTCTTCATGAATATTTGAATTGGCTCATACATTATGCAAACCGTTTCACCGGGAGACGCTCCACAAGTGCTGCGGATCTACACGAGCTAAAGCCCACGAGCCTCTGAGGCGTTCTTCATGTCTTCACACATATTCTGCTCACATCTTACTCACAGAAACAAACCATGTGCAGAACACCGGATTACTGCAGACACACAGCACAGCCGCAGAGAGACCAACACATCTGAGAACAAATGAAAACACTGTCGTCATCTACACCATCATGTCCTGACAATCTTTCTTCTGTCAAACACAAAGGAGATTCAGTTTCCGTACACTGAGAGATGATGATGACTGTCGTTCTGCGGCAGAAGAAAGAAACTGTTCAAACGATTACCAACCAAACACACTAATCTAAAGCAAGCCTTTTCATTTAATTATAATAAAAGCACAAACTCAATTAGCATTGACCTTCACACTGCAATAAATGTGAGGAGGCCAAAATAAACCTGTCAGCCTTCCCTTGACCTCTGACCCCCAAACGCACGCCTTCGTGTCACAAATGATGGACAACTTGACCTCTGACCTCCGTATTGACCTCCGCCTATATGGCAGCTGTTCAGACAGAGCATTAAATCAGATAAAATCCTTCTGAAAGAAATGAGACAGCAAGTTTCCTGCTGATCTCACAGGCTTCTCATCAGATTTGAAAAGATATGATCTGCAATGATTTGAAATCAAAAGTCAGAGATTTCAATATGAAACATTTCTCATCAAAACATAGCTGTAAACTCTTACTGGTGATTGTTATGTAGACTTTAAATTATTAAAAGAAAATATTTTCGGGAATTGAAATAGCTAAAAAGATAGCTGAAATTAAATAAAATATAAATATTAAACTTAAAATTAGAAATGTTGCTTTGGCAACGAACTGAAATAAGTTTAAAGAGACAGTTTCTGCTAGTCTCATGTTAATCTTGAGTACATTTAGAGTAACATGCGTCCTTTATATCTCCAAAAAGTCTTTACACTGCAAAAAATGCTGTTCTTACTTAGAGTTTTTGTCTTGTTTCTAATCAAAATATCTCAAAGTTCTTGAATCAAGAAGCATTTTCTTGACAAGTAAAAATTATTTTCTTGTTTTCAGAAAAAATAAGTCAAAATTAAGGGAGTTTTTCCTTAAAACAAGCAAAATAATCTTAATCCAAACTGAAAACAAGATTATATAGCTTATCTTTGGGTTGATATAAGATTATTTAGCTTACCCCACTGGCAGATTATTTTACTTGTTTTAAGGAAAAACTCACTTAATTTGGACTTTTTCTGAAAACAAGAAAATAAGTCAAGAAAATGAACTTTAAGATATTTTGACTAGAAACAAGACAAAAACTCTAAGTAAGAACAGCATTTTGTAATATTTATTAAAGATAGATGCGCTAAACCGAGTCTTTCCGGAAAAAGCAGAGATCCTGGAGGCGTGTCTGCAGTCAGCGCTGTGGGCGGAGCTAAAGAGCGCGCTCAGCTTCTGCGATGTCCGCTAGCTGCGACATCATTATAAATACAAACGGAACACAAACGTTTGTGTTGTTTACATTATATGCAGTTGAGCGCCGATTGCCAACAAAACACAGACATCTGATGCAGCTTTACTCACCGCCAGTGCCGAACTGGGACTTGTTTAGAAAGCATAACTGAAATCCCGGGAACAAACAAACATACGTGCACAAATCCGTTGCTGCCCTGGAAAAACATTAATCCTCTGTTCCCTTAACGCTGGTTTCTTTGGGAAGTTGAAAAAGGTCATGTTCCCCTCACAACCAAAAACACACTCCTTTGTTTACAGGAGCTGTGTCTCATTTCGGAGGCTGCGTCCTCCGGAGGTCGCATTTGAAGGCTGCGTACTTCATCAAGGATGTCATATTTAAGAAAAGTAACTTTAATAAAATTGACTGATATTCATTGTGAGGTTTAAAATATTGTGATTTCTTTCTTATGTTGCAATCTAACGGTTATTTTTCTTAGATGAGACTGCCTTGATGATGTATGCAGCCTTCAAAGGGTGCAGCCTCTGAATTGGGACACAGCCATTGTTGAAAAATCTCTCGGCTTCCGTATCCCGAATGAATCGCGTTGATGGGCGGCTCTTGCTCTTGCTCTGAGTGATGTGTGTGTGCACGCTTACATAAGGAGTGCCTATATAAGGAGTTCCGCTCTCTTTCGACATCATACAGGACACACTCGAAAAAAACTCTCTGAATCCTGTACCGAAACCGGAAGTACAGAAATACTCCGTCATACGTCCAACTTGTGTTTTGAAACTTTGGCCATGTCTAGCATGAGAATGCAACTCTTTAACAGTGTAAATAAGTCAGAATGCATGAAATAGCATTACACCCCCCCTTTAAAGTACAAAAATTACTTAGATAAAAAATAAAGATATAGAAATATATTTTTAAAAAACCTAGTTAAAATGAAAAAAGCACATAACAAAATTACTAAAACTTACACTAAAATGAAAATAAAAGCTGAAAATTATAAAAGCTAAAAATATGAATAAATACTATGATATAAACTACTAAAATATCACCATTTGTATCTATTTTAATTTATCATAAGGATTTTTTGGAGAAATATCTGAGACGGAATTGAATATTTTCCTCATGCACGAATGACACACACAAAAAAAAAAAAAACCTGAAGAAAATCTCCAACATTTATACACTCAACAAAATTCCTTGATATTTTAAAGGACCTTTCCAGTTGTTCATGAAAAATAATTTTCTACATTAACTGATTGAATAGATTCGGGATATTCACACATTTTGATCAAATTAAATTGAGTAACTTTAGTAAATATTACAAATATACAAATAGCAATTTTAGGCCTGGAAATCATTTAAATTTGAATATTTCCTATTGTTTTCAGGATTTCAGAAATGTGGGATCCCTGGGCATTGTGTATTTTGGGAACAGTACATTAGGATGAACTGGAAACTAAAATCACAGTCTGGATTTTTGGGTGAACTAACCCTTTAAGTTACAAAAATGTTATTTCTAAACATTCCAAACATTAAGGGAACATTCCATTTGATCCTTCTTCAAACATTAATGGAATGTTACTTTTGAATGTTCTCTGAACATTCGGAATCAAGTAGTAACATTTAAAAACTGAAACATTTAAATGTTTCAGAAAAAAAAGTTCCATTAATGATGTATAAAGAATGTTTTTGTGTTAACGTTTTAAGAATATTAGATAGCTTCGACTATTAATGTTACAGTAAGAACGTTTGTTTAAAACTTTGAAAGAACATTTCCAGAACGTTCCCTGTTAGCTGGGCAAATGTGTTCAGATGGACTAGTTTAATGATGTCTTTCTGGAGCTGGTCACTGTATGCTTTTCTTTTTTTGATCCACAGAAATTAAGTCATACGGGTTTATAACGCCATGAAGGTGAGAAAACATTTGTTTCTGGGTGAAATATCTCTGGATTTCCTCACCGATTTCACAGCTCTCTCCTGCGTATCCCTGCGGACAGAAGCAGCGGAAACCCTCTCCGTGAGGAAGACATGTCCCTCCGTGCAGACAGCTGCATCTGTCGTCCTCTGTGAAACAGAAAACACACGCTGTCATTGGTGCTCTGGAGGTGATCCATCACAATCTGTCTGTGATTATACAGCTGAGCACACACACACACACACACACACACACACACAGACACGTGATCCGGTGGCCCTGCTGGCCCTAATGAGAGTTTAGACACACGTCAGCGAGGTTCAGGGGGAAACGCGGTAAATGAGTCCAGTTTTCCAAGCATCATTTGTCTTTCATTACAGCTCTGACACGTTACTGACAGACATGAACAAGATTTGTACATTTACCTGGTGCAAAACTGTTCAAACTAACACTAATATGAGCAATAATAACAGTGATGCCTGACTTAGACATCACTAAATAACAGTAGAATACAGTATTTGTTTAAGTTGTGTGTAATTAATCAAAATAAAACCCAAATTTGTGTATAAAATACCAAAGATTGCATGAACAAATGAGAAGCTGTAAGAGCTCAATGATGTCACGTTTTAAAATGAAGAAATTATGAGAGCCTTAAATATTAATATTGTATTTTTACAGTTGCACTAATTACTAGTATTATATTATTTTTCTTTAAATACTCAAATTGTATATATTATAATAGTAATATTTGTTTTATATTTGTTTAATATTTTAATAATAATAATAATAATAATAATAATTAGTATTATTATACATCTATATATTTATTATGTTTATATTAAAATATAATCATTATAAAAATAAATTATTGAAAAATTATACTATTACTAATAATATTATTATTATTATTATTATTCAAAATAAATAATAATAATAATCAATAATAATAATAATAATATTAGCTAGCTTAAAATGAACCCAAAATAGTTGGGAAATTAAAAACCAGATGCAGTTAGAGGCAACAATAATAGACAAAAGGTGAATGTTTATTAATAAGCTTTAATATTTTATTAATATAAATTTAATAGTTTAATAGTTTATTATTATACATTTATGAATAAGCAATAATAAATGTTTATTGTTTAATAATTATTCATTGAACATTAATAAATGTTTATTTCCAACATACTTTGGGTTAATTTTAATTAAGCAACACAGTAATTTTTAAACAATAGTTGAGTTAAATAAAACTACCCAGCAGGTTGGGCAAACATTTAACCCTACCGCTGGGTTAAAACAACCCAATTGCTGGGTTTGTCCATTTTCAACCCAACTTGGGTTGTTTTTTTACCCAGCATTTTTTAGAGTGTACTACTACTACTACTACTACTACTACTACTACTACTACTAATAATAATAATAATATAATTAATATATTTATGTTACAATATAATTATAAAATAAAAGAGCAAAAAATAAATTATAAATATAAATAATATGATAGTAATTTTTTATATTTGTTTCATATTTTTATCAATAATAATAATAATAATAATAATTAGTATTATATATATAAATTATTTATATTATTTGTATTAAATAAATTTTTAAATATAATTTTTATAAAAATAAACGATACAAATTATACTACTTCTATTATACTGCTACTACTAATAATAACAAGTTATTATTATTAAAATGAAAACAATTAATCTATATTAAAATATAATTATTATAAAAATAAATTATAAAAATTAATAATAATTATTATTAAAAATCTATATAATATAGTTAATAATTATTATTATTATTATTAAAAATCTATATAATATTTATTTGAAAATAATAAAAATATTATAAAACATTTTTATTATAAAAAATACAAATACTACTAGTACAACTAATAATAATAACAATAATAATAGTAATAGTTAATATTTCTATATTACAATATAATTATTATAAAAATAAATTATAAAATTAATAATTTTAATAATTATTATTAGTATCATTATTATTAAAATTGCACAACATTGCGCAGTCCTACAAACACAGCAGTTTCACAATTGCTAAAAGGACATGCTATTTGATTTTTCTCCTCCTAGTTGAGTTCAAACACTGATCAAATAACATTTTTACACGAAAAAACAACCTCGACCTGTGTCAGACTAACTGTACGATATCAAAGCTTCACAGAAATAATCAGTATTTATGATTTATAGAGTGACAGCAAATGTACATCTACTTGCATTGAGGAATGTTGCTTCATTGCATTCTGGTCTATTATTGTGTTATGATCAGTTTTAGATGAGCTGTGTTTGGTCTCTTTCCATGTGGGCGGAGGTTCTTGAGCAGAAGAAGAGCCGTTATGATGACAGATGTCTGAATACACAGCACTGCGCTCTCTCTGGAGCCTCTCTTCACTACAGCACGTGTCGCTCACTGAGGCTTGTAATGGCTTTCAGAGCGCGGCTCGTTCTAATACACCCGCTGAATGAGTTTCACCGCTGACCCGCACTGAGACGATCACATCAACCACAGCACCATATACATACAGAGAGAGAGGATCAAGAAAAATCCCTGTGTGTGAAAGTCAGTTCACAGACTCGAGGTCAAATACGTGATACACATTTAAAGACACAGTTCAGACGAATATCTAGTCATCATTTACTCACTCTCATGCTACTCCACACCTTACGTAAAACAATATACAGTGCCGGTCAAAGGTTTGGAAACATTACTATTGTTAATGTTGTTGAAAGAGTCTCTTCCGCTCACCAAGGCTGTGCTTATTTGATCAAAAATACATGTAATATTGTGAAATATTATTACAATGTAAAATAGCTGTTTTCTATGTGAATATATTTTAAACCATTATTTCTATCCTGTGATCAAAGCTGAATTTTTCAGCATCATTACTCCAGTCTTCAGTGTCACATGATCCTTCAGAAATCATTCTAACATGATGATTTGCTGCTCAAGAAACATTTCTGATTATTATCAATGTTGAATCTTTTAGTTAATGTCTTTTTTCAGAATTCTTTGATTAAAAAAAGTGAAAAAGTGTTTATTTAGAAATATTTTGTAAGAATATACACTACCGTTCAAAAGTTTGGGGTCAAACGAAGGAATTAAGACAGTCATAAATATTATTATTGTCTTTTTAAAATAAAATAATAATAATAATAATAATAATAATAATAATTATATATATATATATATATATATACATATATATATAGATACATATATACATATATATATATATATATATATATATATATATATATATATATATATATAATATTATAATAGTAATACTTGTTTTATATCTGTTTAATATTTTTAACAATAAGAATTAGTATTATTATTAAAAATCTATATATTATTTATATTTATATTAAAATATAATAATCATTAAAAATAAACATAATAAAAATACTACTACTACTAATATAATTAATATATTTATATTACAATATAATTCTAAAAATAAATAATAAATATAAATATTATAATAGTAATATTTGGTTAACATTTTTAATAATGATAATAATAATAATAATAATATTTTTGTTATTATTAAAAATCTATATATTTATTATATTTATATTAAAATATAATTATTATAAAATAAATTATTATAAAAATTAATACTAATAACAATTATTATTATTATTATTATTATTATTATCGATTATATTTATATTACAATTTAAATTCTTAAAAAAAGAACAACATTTACTTAAAATAGAAATCTTTTGCAACAATATACACTACCATTCAAAAGTCACTAATTTTTTTCTTTCTATTTTTTCTTTTTATTTTTTTTTTATTTTATTCAGCTTTGATCACAGGAATAAATTACATTTTAGTACATATTCACATAGAAAACAGCTATTTTAAATTGCAATAATATTTCAAAATTTTTACTGTATTTTTGATCAAATAAATGCGGCCTTAGTGAGCAGAAGAGACTCAAAAACATTAGCGATTGTAATTATTCCAAACTTTTGACCGGTAATATACATTTAAATTATATATATATATATATATATATATATATATATATATATATATATATTATATATATATATATATATATATATATATATATATATATATATATATAGGCTATATATTTGAAAGTGTAATTCATTTTCTTTGTCTATTCCTCTGTGTCTCTCTGTCATTGATGGTCTTTACAAACTCTCTTGGATTGTTGTCATGGTAACTGTGCTGAGAGCAGCCCGCCAATCATCCTCTCACTCCGCAGGCCACGCCCCCTCAGCAAGGCCTTTTCACTTAATTAGCGGCAACATTATGCTTCACATAGCAAACCATCATTTCAGCCCTAATTGGTTTGCTGAGATTTTTTACTACAAATGCAAACGGGCGACATCCTTGAGGTCACAGCAGCGTGCCATGATGATGAGATATACCGTACACAGAAGACTATATGTGACATTTTATAGGTTAAGAGGGCAACTGCAGAGGTGAGAGGTGATTTTTAACAGAGCGATATGCAAATATTGCACACTGAGAGAGAAAAGCAGAGTGTGATAATCACATAAGCATCATGGGTAAACAATCACCATCAGGCAGATGATTTAATTTAGTGTTTACACAGCTGCAAATGTACTTACACATCATCAAATTATCACACCGTGAGCTGAAATCACAACAGCAGCGCTGGCAATCTCCTTCAAAACACTTCAAAGATATTAACATGCTGCGTATAAATAATACAAATACTATATTTTGCACTAAAACGCTGTTAAAATGTCACACTTTAACAATAATACAATTCTTAATATTTAAAAGATCTTTTGAAATAAAACACATCTAATCATACTGTAGGTTCACAGCAGTGCTATTTCATATCACTGAGATATTATTACAGTTCTTTTAAATATTTCGAATTAGTTTATTTTTATATATTTTCTGTTTTCCTTATAATTATAGTTAAAGGTCTAGTCATTTTTGTGTGTTTTTGCCAGTTTTATTAGTTTTTTTAAATGTCTACATATATTTTTATTAATTTTAGCTTTAGTTTTAGTTATTTTAGTACTTTATTTTAATCTAAAGAAAATAAAATGTGAAATGCAAGGAAAGTTACACAAAGTTACGACACTCAAAGTTCAATGCAAAGGGAGATATTTTCTTTTACAGAAATCACTTTTTAAACGGCTGGTAGGGACTACAACGAGCTTCTTCCTGGGTTGGTGACATCACAAACCCTAAAATTCACATAAACCCCGCCCCCGAGAACACACAACAAAGGGGGCGGGGCCATGTTGGGCTGCTTTAGAGAAGAGGAAGAGTTGTTGTAGTCGAGTGTTGTTGTCATGCCGTCATTTTACGCCGGACTGCCTCACAAACGAGGGTCAATTCAACACAAAAGATGAACATGACGGCACATGCTAGTGGATGAGTTGAATCAACTCCACAGCAACTACATCAATTTATCCACTAACCATTCAGAAACGTCTAAAAGTTGTAACTTCTTCCTGAGTCTCTCCATCAGTTTGAACAATGAAAGGCTGAACACTTTCCTCATTTTGTCTGCGTGAGATTCTCCAGCTTTGTTGTTGTTGAGCTGTTAAAGCTCCGCCCTCTTCTGGAAAGCGGAGCTCATTTGCATTTAAAGGGACACACACAAAAACGGCATGTTTTTACTCACACCCAAATAGGGGCAAATTTGACAAGCTATAATAAATGATCTGTGGGGGATTTTGAGCTGAAGCTTCAGACACATTCTGGAGACACCAGAGACTGATATTACATCTTGTAAAAGGGGCATTATAGGTCATCTTTAATGCATTATGGATTTTAAATTAATAAATTTGTCTCATTGTTAGTTAAGCATCGCTGTTAGTCAGAGAGTCAGACTTAGTGATCTGAATAAAGAAACCTTCGTGTTTAACCGCTGATGTTACTGACATGAATGTGTTTCCTCCACATCAGTCATGTCGATCCGTACAGCCCACAGGACTCAAGTGATTGACAGGTGATGTAACACTAAAGGTCAAATCTGGCATTCTTCAGGACGACAGACGGGAGACACAAGAGAATGTCGGTTTGTGTCAGTCTGGCTGCTTATAACATGACCAGTGAAATCAGTAAGATAGAAAAGCCAGAGAATGACTGGAGACCAAAATAAGAAGAGCTGCAGTCATGAATGTGACGAGATCTTGAGCATTTCCTTGAGTGCCAGAGTTGATCAGAGCAGATGCAAGACAAGTGTGAACACACACACACACACACACACACACACACACGTCTCTCACTGTATCTTATCGCATATTCAAGTGCCGGATTAAGTGCTAAACTGCTGGGAGCTGAATAATGATACATGCATTTACACACACACACACACACACACACACACACACACACACACACACGGGTGACTGAAAAGCCATTGCAAGAAGTGAAATATTTTATTTATTTCATATCAATGAAAAAAGTTCCTCACTGACCTACATCCCACAACAATCGAAATGTAATTAATATTCATGAGCATAGCTAATAAGTGTTATATTGTGTCTCTGCACTTTTTAAATGATTCTGGAACATGTGAAAGTGGATCGGACACTTCAGGCTGCGAGTCAATGAAATGTAATGACTATCTCTTATGCACTCACTAATTATAATAGTTTAGTTGCTACGCCAGACAATCAGCAAAACTAGTGTGAAATCTATTTTTTGTCCATTTCGACAGTCAAATATTCCTAACTATAAGCTCTCAGTAGTATAAGCAAATATGGGCGTTCATTAATATTCATGCACCGATATGAATATTCATTAGGGTGAGCTCTCCGCCCAAAGCACACACTCATCACATAATTAAACCCAACAAGAGTCTCTTTCCTGCACCTGGACGTCCACCCACCTGCCATATCTGATTCAAAGATGAATAAAAATCTCTTATCTGGTGTAAATACTGTGCAGCCATAAGGACACGCTCTCAAAACAGAAGGAAAACGGGTTTAATGGTTCTTTGCAGCACCTTAAGTTAGCTAAACAAAACTCATTCTTATCAAAAACATTTCTAAATGTAACTTGCTCCACCTTGGAAATGACTTTGTGTAAGCATGCTGTCATCAATCTTTCTTGTTTTCCAACCACTAAATTAAGACACTTTCAGTCTTTCACCATCCAAACTAATTCCTGATGGATGAAATTAAGCTGCAGAAATAAATAAAAAGTGACTCTGAAAAATTAAATAGGTCTATTAATCACACCAGAGGTGGCCGCCAGTATTACAATGAATGGGAGAAACTGGAACACCAAATATGGTCATTCTAATGTAAGTCCCGCCTTCCAAATACAAAAGCCAATCAGAGAAGGCCTCCTGGTCTTTATGTCAAACTTTATGCTCATCATTTGCTCTAAAATTAACATGAATTATTTGTAACAACCTCAAATATACAACATTTTTACATTATTTGAGGGAACTTAACTTTTACGACAACATTCATGTCATGATTTCATTGAAATGCAATTCTGGCAAGAAGTTCCTGTATTCAGATGATTCAGAAGATGACTGACAGCCCAAATACCCAATCAAATCGCTGCACTGAGAAGCCTTGTTGCTTTACTTCACCTGTCAAGCTTTAAAACTTACAAAAAATTTTGTTTTTTGGCAAATTGCTTTGACTACAGTAAAAAAATGGTGTTGTTATGGCACATGTAATTCAGATAGGAACCATTTGGCTAGTTTTGTTGTTTACTCCGTTTCCAAAATCAGCCAGTAATCTCAGAAAATGAAAGTGTTGGATCAGACTTGCTGTGTTTTCTCCATTATAGAAGACTAAAAATAAAGTGTGTGTTTGGGCAGTTTTCATTCACACTACATGCACTTTAGGTGATTATATGGAATTTGAAATGGCAGAAAAGATATTTTGTTTATTTCCTTCCTATCTACAGTTAGAGTCAACATTTGTAAACTAAAGATGTAATAAACCCAAAATGCTGTCACTTTATGCATATTTTGCAATAAACCTAAAAAATATTGTAGATATAATCAACAACTTTAAATGAATATTTTTATATTTCTCCGTTGTTTCTAATTAAAGTGTGTAATGTTAAGATTCTCCTCATT
This sequence comes from Chanodichthys erythropterus, assembly GCF_024489055.1. Lineage (NCBI taxonomy): Eukaryota > Metazoa > Chordata > Actinopteri > Cypriniformes > Xenocyprididae > Chanodichthys > Chanodichthys erythropterus. Next base: position 13,142,487 of record NC_090236.1, read on the forward strand.
GCTGGTTGGTTTGGTTCATGACTTATAATGCTTTAACAAAGACTTTTTTTAAATCCCTATGGGAAAAATGAATGGAAAAAAATACTTCTGGAACAGACTCTGCTGTGAAAGTAGCTGAACACTAACCCAGTCTATAAGATTAGCTGTACTTTTAAACATTATCATAGCCCCGAGGTGTTCAGTATTTTTTTTTGAGGTGTATATAATAAAAGTTGTGAAACTATCGCCTAATATTAACTCTACTCTGGTGCTGTAAGGGTATTGCACATTGCCTATATAACAGCTTTCTCCTCATTTTTCCTCATTCACTCTCTCAGTCAACAGTTCTTGAAAGAACTATTTTTTTCTTTTAATTCTCTAAAAATAACCCTTTTCCACTATGAAGAACCTTTTGTGCAATGGAAAGCGTTAAAGGTTCTTCATGGAACCCTTTATTTTTAAGAGTCTTGGTCTAATATCACTCGACAAATGTCCAAATATTTGAGATGACCAATCAAATTAAAGCACACTCTAAAAAATGCTGAGTTAAAAACAAGAGATTGGGTTGTTTAAGCCAGACATATAGTCATTTTCAAACAATAGTTGGGTTAAATAAAACGGCCCAGCAGGTTGGGCAAACATTTAACCCAACTGCTGGGTTAAAACAACCGAATCGCTGGGTTTGTCCATATTTAACCCAACTTGGGTTGTTTTTAACCCAGCATTTTTCAGGATTTATTTTACAGAAGCTGCTGAGCATGAATTCCAGAATGACACTTTATTTGAAAGTTATAAAACATAAATACACTAAAAAAATGCTGGGTTAAGAATAACCCAAGTTCCCATTCAGTCGGTCACGTTCGACGTACGTCGGACAGACCGACGAATAGGAATCTCGCTAGAGAGGCCAATCTACTTCGAGTGTAACTAAACGAGCCAATGCACATTGGCATGCAATCATATGCATCAGCTGCTCGCCTCGCAGCGCGGGTATATAATGAGCAGCAGGTGCGTTGCATCTTCAGCTTTTCGCTTCGGAGCCGAACGGTGTTTGTTCCTGTTCTCTGCAAGCGAGTGTCTGCTAGAAGACGAGTCAAGCTTTTGGTTGAACTTCTCTTTTTTTCCGAGTGCGGGCGAACAGCACAGCAGCGGGGTCGACGTCCTCTCTTTTTCTGTTTCGTTTGCCGTTTTTGAGCAAATAGCTGTTTGACAGCGTCAGAAGGCTGTTCTCACGGCCGGTACGGTGCGCTTTTGAGCGCTGAAAAGCCGTTTTTACGGCTGGTAAGAGTGAGCGCCTTCAAAGAGAGAGAAAGCACATGACAGGCTGCACACAATCCCTGTCTGTGTTGCGGTGGACGTTCCCCTGCGTGCTTCAGCACTTCTAAAAGAGTAAAGTCCCTGAAAGAGCTTACACAAGTAGATTCGCGTCTTTTTAAAGACGACATCTTACTTGTGTTTCTGGATGCGATCGTTCCTGTCCTCACTGACGGCCACGATCACAGTTTCGCATGTCTGGGCGCGTGCTGAAATTATGTTCGTGGGTGTTCATGTTTTCATATGAGAACATGATCACGTCGACACGCCGGTCGTGACTCTTCTTTCTCCGGGAAGCTTGAGTCCCCTCTGTTGTTGGCCAGCTGCCGCTTGTGTGTAAAAGCACAGCCGCGGCTCTGCCCGACACTCTGGGAGACCGCGGAGATCAGCGAGAGCAAACCTCTCGCTCCTCTGCGTGTCGTGTGCCGTCGAGCTGCCGGGCTGCAGCGCGGGTTGTCACGGCAACCCAGCGCTCGCTCGGCGCTCTAGATGCGCGGTTCCCTTGCGTAATCTCCATTGTAGCGCCCTCTCTGGTGCACCAGAAGAGGTCTACTTTGCTGATATGGCTTGGGTGACATGAGGTTGAGGGGTTCCTTCGGGGAACCAACCCCCTAGGGCCCCTCCCTCTCTAGCGCATTGCAAGCTGTGCAGTTTCTGGATTGGATTGCTGGTCCTTTTCATAGGGGAACCTAGCATTTCATTCAGAGCTCCAGCTGAGGGACAGACGTCGATTGCAGCATCGGAGAGAGTGCTGTTATGCTCTGGAAATGAGGGTGACGCTGCCCACTGTAATGGTGTGTGCTTATGCTGACTCAGATTCAGAGTTTACAGCCATGCTTTCCTGGGTCTTCCAGATGTGCATGGAAAACTTGGCAGTATGGGGGTATATTGGTGCCATAAATATGGAATGCCAAAGGTGCCAATCTGCATAAGTTTTTCCTCTCTCACTACCCTCTTGGATGGGGTGGCTGTACACAGACCACACCCACCCTGCATGTGAGGCCAAGGCACTCTTTTTGCAGGAGGGTAGTTCTGTGCTGGGGTTGAGCTGCGCTTGTTGACTAACCGTGATCAAAGTCACGGCGCAGGCCCTCAGCCAGACGATGTCCACCTCCGTGGTCCAGAAGTGCCCCCTGGCTTACCTTGTGAGGTGTGAGAGGTTGTCAAGCTAAATGCTTTCTCAATGCTCCCATCTTACGAGGTGGCCTTTCGGTGACACTGTCGAGGACTGAGCCCAGCGGTTCTCCTCAGTTAGTAGCGGATAGGGGAGCTTCCCATGACAAACCATTGAGTTTCTCTTGGGCCGCCCCTCAGTCTGCTCGTCGCCAAGGGTGTCGTCCCCTGCAAGAAACTCCGGCCCAGCAGGCTCTGCTGTATCCATTGCGGGGAGATGACGCCTCCCGTCTCTGCAGCTGTTTAACTGGTTGGTGAGAATCACCCCTGAGACGGGCGACCCAGAGATGGGTGGGGCTGCTCTTCCACCCCTGGAGGAGGGCCAGGTGGTAAATCCTTTATTGGGTTTGTTTCTGTTCAGCCACTGACCCAAGAGGCAGCGGTACCCAAATTTTAAAGAGCAGTTCCTCCATTTCCAGGTCTGAAGAGGGTTTGGAGAGCAGTGGGAGGAGAAAAACCTCACCACTCTCATCCCCCTCTTCTGTCGCCAGCGGACAGCAGCGAGCAGCGGGCAGCCAAAGCCTCGACTGCTCCCTCTGTCCATCCGTGGAGCCAGGTAAGTGTTGCCTAGCACACTGTGACGCCGCTTCGGGCCGCCTCACAAAGAGAGCCCCCGAGCCGTGTCCCTGTGTTCCACCTCGCTGCCCTGCTGCGGGTACACCGGTGGTCCCTTTGGTCCTGCTTGTACGGTCTCTGCGAGCCGGGTTAGCGCTCCCCAGTCCGTCTCGCTGGCTCCTTCGGACCATCAGGGTCGGCTTTGCGATTCAGTTCGCCCGGCTCCCCCCCCCCCAAGTTCAGGGACGTCCTCTTCACTACAGTGAAAGATGCCGATGCCCCTGTCCTGCGTGCGGAGATCGCAGTCCTACTGGCGAAGGACGCGATAGAGCCGGTCCCTCCAGCCGATTTGAGGTCGGGGTTCTACAGCCCCTACTTCATTGTACCCAGGAAAAGCGGCGGGTTACGACCGATCTTGGACCTGCGAGTTTTGAATCGGAGCCTCCACAAGCTACCATTCAAAATGCTCACGCAGAAACGCATTTTCGAGTGCATCCGTCCCCGAGATTGGTTTGCAGCGATTGACCTGAAGGACGCGTACTTCCATGTTTCAATTCTTCCGCGACACAGGCCATTCCTGAGATTCGCGTTCGAAGGTCGAGCATATCAGTACAGAGTCCTACCCTTCGGGCTGGCCCTGTCTCCCCGCGTCTTCACGAAAGTCGTGGAGGGAGCCCTTGTTCCCATGAGAGAACGGGGTGTTCGCATTCTCAACTATCTCGACGACTGGCTCATTCTAGCACAGTCCCGGGATCAGTTGTGCAAACACAGGGATTTGGTGCTCAGACACCTCAGCCAGTTGGGGCTTCAGGTCAACTGGGAAAAGAGCAAACTCGCCCCGGTGCAGAGGATCTCTTTTCTCGGTATGGAGTTGGATTCGGTCGAGCAGATAGCACGCCTCACAGAGGAACGTGCTCGGTCAGTGTTGAACTGCCTGGATGCATTCAATGACAGGACAGCGGTCCCACTGAAGTTCTTTCAGAGGCTCCTGGGGCATATGGCGGCTGCTGCGGCTGTAACACCGCTCGGTCTGCTTCATATGAGACCGCTTCAGCACTGGCTTCACGGCCGAGTCCCGAGATGGGCGTGGCAGCGCGGCACATTCCGGGTGCCAATCACTCAGGAGTGCCGCCGAACCTTCAGTCCGTGGTCGGACCCCTTGTTTCTTCGGGCAGGAGTGCCCCTAGAACAGGTGTCCCGGCATGCTGTGGTGTTCACAGATGCTTCTGCCACCGGCTGGGGTGCCACGTAATACGGGCATGCAGTCTCAGGGGTTTGGACGGGACCCCATCTGCATTGGCACATCAATTGCCTCGAGTTGCTGGCAGTACGCCTTGCTCTGAGCCGCCTCAAAGGCCTGCTTCAGGGCAAGCATGTACTGGTCCGTATGGACAACACTGCGACCGTTGCGTACATCAACCGTCAAGGTGGTCTACGCTCCCGTCGCATGTCACAACTCGCCCGCCATCTCCTCCTGTGGAGTCGGAAGCATCTGAGGTCGCTTCGCGCCATTCATGTCTCCGGTGTGCTCAACCGTGTGGCCGACGAGCTATCACGAGCTGCGCTGCCAGGAGAGTGGCGACTCCACCCCCAGGTGGTTCAGCTGATCTGGAGAGAATTCGGAAAGGCTCAGGTAGACCTGTTTGCCTCACCAGAAACCTCCCACTGCCAGTTGTTTTACTCTCTGACCGAGGGGACACTCGGGACAGATGCACTGGCTCACAGCTGGCCCCGGGGCCTGCGCAAATATGCGTTTCCCCCAGTGAGCCTACTTGCACAGACCCTGTGCAAAGTCAGGGAGGACGAGGAGCAGGTCTTGTTAGTTGCGCCTTACTGGCCCAACCGGACCTGGTTCCCAGAACTCTCACTCCTCGCTACAGCCCCTCCCTGGCCCATCCCTCTGAGGAAAGACCTTCTTTCTCAGAGACGGGGCACTCTTTGGCACCCGCGTCCAGACCTCTGGAAACTCCATGTCTGGTCCCTTGGACGGGATGCGGAGGTTCTAGGTGACTTACCCCCTGAGGTACTTAACACCATCACTTCGGCACGTGCACTGTCTACGAGACGTGCTTACGCCTCCAAAGTGGAACCTGTTCGTCGAGTGGTGCTCTTCTCGCCGGGAAGACCCCGAAGATGCTCGATCAGAGTCGTGCTTTCCTTCTTGCAGTAGGGTTGGAGCGTAGGCTGTCCCCCCTCCACCCTCAAAAGTCCATACTGCTGCTATATCCGCTTACCACGACCACTTAGATGGCAAATCTGTTGGTCAGCACGACCTGGTCATCAGGTTCCTTAGGGGGGGAGACGGTTAAATCCTTCTCGTCCCCTCTCCATACCCTCTTGGGACCTCACTCTGGTGCTGAGAGCACTTCAGATTGCTCCCTTTGAGCCTTTGCTGTCAGCAGACTTAAAGATTCTGTCTATGAAGACTTTGCTGCTGGTGGCATTGGACTCCATCAAGAGGGTAGGGGACCTGCAGTCATTTTCGGTCGACGAATCGTGCCTGGAGTTCGGGCCGGGTGATAGCCACGTGGTACTAAGACCCCGGCCTGGCTATGTGCCCAAGGTTCCTACCACTCCCTTCAGGGACCAGGTGGTGAGCCTGCAAGCGCTGCCCTCGGAGGAGGCAGACCCAGCCCTGGCTTTACTCTGTCCAGTCCGCGCTTTGCGACTGTACATAGACAGAACCTAAAGCCTCAGGACCTCAGACCAGCTCTTGTCTGTTATGGAGGCCAGCAGAAGGGAAAGGCTGTCTCCAAGCAGAGGATGGCCCACTGGATAGTGGATGCCATCGCCCTGGCTTACCAAGCTCAGGGTGTGCCCTGCCCGCTCAGGTTGCATGCTCACTCCACGAGAGGTGTCGCATCCTCCTGGGCGCTGGCTCGTGGCGCCTCGCTGACAGACATTTGTAGAGCTGCGGGCTGGGCGACACCTAACACGTTCGCTAGATACTATAGCCTTCGTGTCGAGCCGGTCTCCTCCCATGTTCTCGCCACAGGTCAGAGGCACGGAGAGGCCCCGGCTTAGTGTCGGCTTGCTGCGCTACATGCGCTTCTTTTCTCCAGAGAGTCCCTACAAGGCAGACCCTGTCGAGTCCTCCAATATCCCTTCGGCAGCCGACGTGGCGGAGCGTCTGGCGCCAGGCCTATACTCCGTTGTATCCTTGAGAACCGGGTTTAGGCTGGGTTCCATATGTGTGACCCTACGGGGATCCCATATGGTTGGTTCCACGGTTGCTCCTAAACGAAGCCCGTGTCTTTCCCTCTGGGAGAACCTACCCTTCATCGGGTTGGAGTCACCCCAGCTCTTCCATATGTAGCACAGCCCTACAGGGTTAGTCCATATGTACTTCTCCACATAACTCCTTCGGGGAAGGATGTGGCTTCCGCAGCGTTCCTTTCCCAGCGAAGGGTACGCTTTCCCAGCGTTATCCAATAGTCTCACTGAATGGGTTTTGGGGAACAGCAGTGATCGACTCTCTCTGTGTTAGCCCTGTCCCACCATCCTCAGGCAAGGGGGTTCAGGTGGCTTGCAACAGAGCGCTGGAAGGGGGCAGCTCCTGTGGCGCTTTGGTAGGGATTCCTATTCGTCGGTCTGTCCGACGTACGTCGAACGTGACCGACTGAATGGGAACGTCTCGGTTACAAAGGTAACCCTCGTTCCCTGAAGGAGGGAACGGAGACGTACGTCCCGTCGCCACAGTCGCTGTACCCCGCTGATGCTGCCGCCTATCCGGTTCGGCTCCTCAGCGAAAACCTGAAGATGCAACGCACCTGCTGCTCATTATATACCCGCGCTGCGAGGCGAGCAGCTGATGCATATGATTGCATGCCAATGTGCATTGGCTCGTTTAGTTACACTCGAAGTAGATTGGCCTCTCTAGCGAGATTCCTATTCGTCGGTCTGTCCGACGTACGTCTCCGTTCCCTCCTTCAGGGAACGAGGGTTACCTTTGTAACCGAGACGTTGCGTTGAATATGGACAAACTCAGCGATTGGGTTGTTTTGACCCCACGGTTGGGTTAAATATTGAGCCAACCTGCTGGGTAGTTTTATTTAACTCAACTATTGTTTAAAAATGACTATATTGGTCACTTAAACCCAAAATAGGTTGAAAATTAACATTATTAATATGTTAATTAAATAATAAACATTTATTAAATTTCTTATTAATAAATGTTCACATTTTTATTATTACTGTATAAAAATGCTGGGTTAAAGACAACCCAAGTTGGGTTGAAAATGGACAAACCCAGCAGTTGGGTTAAATGTTTGCCCAATGTGCTGGGCAGTTTTATTTAACTCAACTGTTGTATAAAAATTACTGTATTGCTTGCTTAAAATGAACCCAAAATATGCTGGAAATTAACATTTATTAATACACTCTAAAAAATGCTGGGTTGTTTCAACCCAATTTTGGGTCAAATATGGACAAACCTAACTGTTGGGTTAAAAAATTAATTTAGAGATTTAACCAATGGTTGGGTTTGTCCATATTTGACCCAAAATTGGGTTGAAACAACCTAGCATTTTTTTAAGTGTGTATGTTTAATAAATGAGCATTTATTAATAAGATAATGAATAATAAACAATAAACATTTATTAAATTGCTTAATAATAAATGTTCACCTTTTGATTATTATTGTTGCTTCTAGTATTAAATTGCAACATACTTTGGGTTAATTTTAAGTCAGCCATACAGTAATTTTTAAACAAAAGTTGAGTTAAATAAAACTACCCAGCACATTGGGTTAATCATTTAACCCAATCGCTGGGTTTGTCCATTTTCAACTCAACTTGGTATTTATTTTACAGAAGCTGCTGAGCACAAATTCCAGAATGACACTTTATTTGAAAGTCATAAAGTGCTAGATAAGACGTAAGTACACTCTAAAAAATGCTGGGTTAAAAACAACCCAAGCTGGGTTGAAAATGGACAGACCCAGTGGTTGGGTTAAATTTTTGCCCAACCTGCTAACTCAACTATTGTTTAAAAATGACTAGATTTCTCACTTAAAATGAACCCAAAATAGATTGGAAATGAACATTTATTAATATGTTAATTAAATAATAAACATTTATTAAGTTGCTTATTAATAAATGTTCATCTTTTGATTATTATTGTTGCCTCTAGTAATTATGTGTCTGATTTTTAATTTCAAACATATTTTGGGTTCATTTTAAGCCAGACATACAGTAAAGTCATTTTTAAACAATAGTTGGGTTAAATAAAAAGTACCCAACAAACATTTAACCCAACCATTGGGTCAAAAAAACCCCAATCACTGAGTTTGTCCATATTTAACCCAACTTGGGTTGTTTTTCACCCAGCATTTTTAGAGTATATGTAGCTAAACTAAACATTAAGTATTTGACACCTGTTTTACGATATAAATCATCTAATTTCGCCTCTTTGAACTGAAAATGCTCCTGTAAGAACCTCACAGATGGGACCTCTGCATTTACAAAACCCTGAAAACATCCAATCTTACCTTCTTCTCCGACGGAGTGGTTCCTCCCGACGGCCTCGGTGCTGCTCACATCCGGCTCTACGCTGCTGGTTACCGTCGTTCCAGAGCTTGCCGTCTGAGACTCGTCTGTGGAAGTGGAGATGGTGGATCCACTGCTCCCAGTACTGTAAGACGCGGCAGACGGTGCGGCTGTGCTCTGGGCGATGGTTGTGGTCATCTCAGTGGTGCCTGGGTTGAGTCTCTTGGGTTTGTTCCTGCGTCTGTACTGGATCTCTCCACGAGCCTCATGGCCGTGTGCGGTGGTGGCGAGGGAACCGGTGCTCGACGTCAGCGGCGTCTGGGACGACGTGTACGTGTCTCCCCACGAGCTGCCCTCCGTCTCCAGGACTTTGCTTTCTCCGGAGTAGCTCTCAGTTGATACGGAGACTCTGGGTTCGGAGGTTCTGGATTTCTGCTCAGGTGTTTCGGTGACCTCGACCCAATCTCCTGCAGTCACCGGACCGCTCTGTGTTGGTCGGCCCGTGGTTTTTGGCAAGATTGATGTTGGCACGTCTGAACTTGTGGATGGAAAGGATGTGCTGTATTTATCAGTGACGGATGAAGCACCAGACAGCCATGAGCGACTCCACCACGACATCAACCCTACGAAGACAAACACAAGCTGTGATTACTGGTGGTTTATTCAGTCAGCAGTCGTGTTCTTGAGCATCTTCTCGGATTCATTCCTCCAATCTGTTTTTTTTTGTCTCTAGAGAGCGGCGAACTCTCTGCCAGACTTTCTCATTATATATTCACTTGACTCCAGTTTTTATTTACTCGTCAAGATTGTCTGTTAGTGGTCAAGCATCACTACTACTGTTGCTCATTTTTAAGATCAGTTATCTGATGCATGTAACTCCAAATGATGTGTTTTGTTGAAGTGATTTTCACCACTAAAGGCTGGAATGCACGACACCACTTTTACAGATTTTAAAACACTAAGCGCTTGTCGAGTTTGTAAACGCTTAAAGATTAAACAGCATTCACTAAACAACCACACAAACTTATGTCCACACTAAAACATTTTAGTTTGAAAACACATCTTTTTCTGACGTTTCAGTGTGGATGAGAAACGTTAGGGAGGACAGAGAGCGTTTTGAAATGAAAACACTGTTTTAAAGTGTATCTGGATTCATGTAGACGTCGCCTCAAGCAGAAACACGCTGCTAGGAGATGCATGACAAATGAAAGCAATGTGTTTTAAAATCAGCTCAAAATATCAGGCATGTTTGATCGCTTCTGACTGGATGGATTTCAGGTCTAAAGCTTAAAATTTGGAGTCTGTGTCCATTATATACTATGTGATTTTCTGTGAAATCTATCAAGTCAAATCTACAGACTGGCTCTGACATGATGTTATTGATAACTAAAACTAAAACTATTAAAAAAATAGTTTTTGTTAATTGAAATAAAGCAGAAAATTAATATTAGATGAAAAATTTGAAGAAAAAATAACTGAACTAAGTTATTTAGTTCAAAAATTACAACAAAAAAAAAAAAATTAAAGTGAAAAAACACCTAATCAATTTACAAAATAATAATAATAATAATAAAATAAAAATAAATAATAATAAAAAATATAAAAGTTAAAGCTAATTCAAAATAATAAATACTATAATAGTGTTTAAATAATACTGAAATAACACTGCTTGTTAATCAAACACAGAAGACATCTGATCTTCACATTGTGCCGATCACAAAATTAAATCCCAAATGTTTTCATTTAATGCACAATATAATATCACAGCAAGAGAATTAAGTAGGGGTTAGTGTTGTTTTTGGCGGCCTGTTTTAATTTTAGTTTTAGTCTAGTCTTTGTGTCAAGCAGTCATTTTAGTTTTTATTAGTTTTAGTCACGTTCATACTTTTTAGTCTAGTCAAGTTTTAGTCTTATTTTAGTCAGAATTATCCATGACTATTTTAGTCTAGTTTTAGTCGACGAAAACTGATGATATTTTAGTCAATGAAAATTTTATTTTAGTCTCTTTTTAGTAATGCAATTCTATTTAACCCAATCAATATAGTACCTAGCAGTATAGACGAAACTAAAACTTTCTTTTAGCCAAACCCATTTTAAACAAGGTTATCTTATTATATTGTTACATTATAGATAATACCTTATAATGCATTGAGATGTCTGTTAAAGTAAAGACTCATGACTCCAAAACTGTAGCAAGGAGAGTCAAAAGGTAGGTATCATTTGATAGAACGCTTTGTAATTTTTTAGCAAATATAAATTACATTACATTTTGACATTTTCATGCTGAAAAACTAAAAAAAAAAATATATATACATATTTTCTTTTTATAATTTTTAATTTTTTTATTTGACGTGGAATAACTCAGGAACGAAATAATTTTTTTTTTGGAGATGCTCTCCTGCATGTGAGGTGCATCTGGTTCAAATTTTGTGGTGATAAGTTGTTATTAATTTTTTTCGCAGCTAGATGGCGCGGTAAACTCCGGTTTAGAGGCACTTCTCAGCACTCGTTAGGAGTTTTTCGACATGATTAGATGCATTAAAAAGATGAGTTTCTAAGCTTTAAGATGATATCTATTTTGTGTTATTCCACGTACATGGATGGGTCTGGAATCATTGGATACACACTGCATCCCTGAAAGATGAGAGACAGGTTTGTTAAATCATTCCATGTGTAATATCTTGTGATCAACGCAATATATTATGTTGATTTTGGATTAATTTTAATCGTGAGAATCTGCTTTAAATAATGATGTGCATTTTCAATGACCTGTGCAAGTTATGAGCACGTGAAATCTACATATTTACCTACATATCGGTCCCTTTCTCTATGTCAGAGGAAGTGACGTCGCCTGCGTCTGCGCAGTGCGACCTGATGCAGCCCCTGAAGTGAGACACATGAAACAGAAATACTGCGACTAAACGAGACGATTAATGAAAATTAAGAGACATTTTATTTTGTAATCCACATTTAGTCTCTTTTTTATTCGTCAACAATATTGCATTATACATTTAATTATCGTCATCATCACATGACCAGCATTTACGTCGCGCCCCGTCTCGTTTTCGTCACGTGATAAAGGTTCGTTGACGACGATATTTAGTCATAATTTAACTAGTCGGGATGCACAATATATCAGCCACAATATCGGTATCATGTTCATTTTTAATGTTATTGATATCAGCCTGATATACAGTATTAAAGCAGTTAAATAATGGATTATTTCCTTCAGCTGAGACCCTTCAGATGTGCACTCTTCACCATGATGGTTGACTGAAATATGATTGAAATCACTTCAAAAAGAAAAGTGCAACATGTGCAGCACAAGTCTGTCATATAAGCTTCATAATATTATAACAACAACATTATAATAGTGTGTTTGGGACATGGCTTTTAATGCTGAGACTTTTGTTTTTGTAATCAGACTCTCAAAAATTATATAAAAATTTTGGTTTAGATTTATCAGTCAATATATCGGTTAACGGCTTTCAAGTATAAAGAATGATCGGTCGGTGCATCCCTAGAACTAACTGACGGATGATTACATTGTGGTGATACAAAAGCAATGGATATTTTACAACAAATGTGATTTTACTAGAGAAAGAAGCTGTTCCTAAACCTATTTTCTATACTGGAAATACAGAAAAACATACTTGACACAAGCACTTGGCCAGCACATCTACAGTACTTTCATTCAGTAATGAATTGCATGCCGAAACATTTTGCAATGCAATGATGTGTGAAATCAATCTCGCGTTGCTAGAAGCTAATAAATGAATCCAAGTACGCCTGCAGGCCAAACGCTCGCGGCTTTGTTTCTGGCATAATGCAGCATCCTAATGGATAAATGGTTTGAAATGCTTCAAATAATAAAATGAAATAACAAATATTGGGTGAAATTAAATGTGTTATAGATAGGCAGTGCAATAGATTTCGGTATAAATGCTACTTACACACATTTCAATGCTGTTTTTGTGCATATGCAATGATTATACATAATTTTCCACACACATATTGTGATTTATAAAAAAATAAATAAGCATACTTAATGATTTTTAGCAATGTAATGTGATGGCACTTATATTTTCCTAATGTCACGTGGGTGAGAATATGCATACGGAAATGATGATGTCAAAACTAGGTGTTGTAAGCTCCATATATGGTCATTTCGGGGAGGAGACGTAGTGGATATGCATGTATGATGCATCTGAATAAAGGGGTTTTTGTAGTTTTTGTGCAAACGCACGCTTTTAGGATGAAACCTACGGAAAGTTTTATACATGAGGCTCCTTGTATGTTTGGCATATCAGCAGAATAAACCACAGAAAGCATTCAAGCGTACAGTAAGCGTACATAAGTAAACAGTGTGGTAGCAGTTTTCCAGTTTCTGGCTTCCCGTCTCAAGCTTTCAACCCTCAATTATGAAGCTTCCACTGGGGCAGAGCCGAAATTCTGCCTTCATGGAAAATGGACTTTAATAATGTAGACGACAGGCCTAAGTTTCCATTTGACGTTAAACATTAATGCTGTCGGGTTCAGTTTGGGCCAGACAAGGTATCTGTATTAATGAAGACAGGAAGGCGGAGAGGACACTAACTGAAGTATGAAACTTTAACATCCGGCCCTCCTCGACGTGGAACATAGAGGCAGACTTTATGGAGACCTGAGATTTTAATGCCCAAGACCAGCCCCCTTTTTTATTCATATGTTTCAAAAGGAATATAGCCTACAGATAAATAACAAACTTTTCAAGCAAACGTTATACAATCAAATGTATTAAGAGGCACAGCTGAAATACTGCATAGGTTTACTTAATTATCAGTACATCATTTTGTAATTTTGTTTTGCATTGCATTATATGTTTTAAAGGGGTGGTTGATTATGATTTGACTTTTTTAACTTTAGTTAGTGTGTAATGTTGCTGTTTGATCATAAACAACATCTGCAAAGTTACGATGCTCAAAGTTCAATGCAAAGGGAGATATTTTCTTTTACAGAAATCACTACTACAAACGGCTGGTAGGGACTACAACAAGCTTCTTCCTGGGTTGGTGACATCACAAACCCTAAAATTTACATAAACCCCGCCCCCGAGAACACACAACAAAGGGGGCGGGGCCATGTTGGGCTGCTTTAGAGAAGAGGAAGAGTTGTTGTAGTCGAGTGTTGTTGTCATGCCGTCATTTTACGCCGGACTGCTTCACAAACGAGGGTCAATTCAACACAAAAGATGAACATGACGGCACATGCTAGTGGATGAGTTGAATCAACTCCACAGCAACTACATCAATTTATCCACTAACCATTCAGAAACGTCTAAAAGTTGTAACTTCTTCCTGAGTCTCTCCATCAGTGTCGACTCCGGTTTGAACAATGTAAGGCTGAACACTTTCGTCATTTTGGCTGCGTGAGATTCTCCAGCTTTGTTGTTGTTGAGTTGTTAAAGCTCCGCCCTCTTCTGGAAAGGGGGTGGGAGCAGCAGCTCATTTGCATTTAAAGGGACACACACAAAAACGGCGTGTTTTTGCTCACACCCAAATTGGGGCAAATTTAAAAAGCTATAATAAATGATCTGTGGGGGATTTTGAGCTGAAACTTCACAGACACATTCTGGAGACACCAGAGACTTATATTACATCTTGTGAAAGGAGCGTTATAGGTCCCCTTTAAAACTACAGAGCTTTGAAGGCAAAACTAAGCATTTAAATATCGTCTTACTAAGATATTATTAGGAGAAATTTTAACACCTCTAAATAATTTCCCCAATCAGAACATTGTTTATTATGAAATGCTCTTAACATGCTGATGAATAACACAAAATCTAAACAGAAAAAAATTATTATCTAAAGGCACAAGACGTTAACTTGTCAAGTTGATTGGTTGAAGTCATATATATTCATACATCTTTATCTAAATAATTTTACTTTGCTAAAAAAAAAGCAAGTTTACTTTTCTGCCCTCATTTGCAGATATTTGTTTTTGTTTTAAGCATAAACTCACTTCATTTTGATATTTTTTTAAAAGAAACAAGACTTAAAGGGTTAGGTCACCCAAAAATGAAAATTCTGTCATTAATTACTCACCCTCATGTCGTTCCACACCCGTAAAACCTTCATTTATCTTCAGAACACAAATTAAGATATTTTTGATGAAATCCGATGGCTCAGTGAGGCCTGAGCAATGACATTTCCTCTCTCAAGATCCATTAATGCACTACAAACATATTTATATCAGGTCATGTGAGTACAGTGGTTCAATATTAATATTATAAAGCCACGAGAATATTTTTGGCGCGGCAAAAAAACAAAATAACGACTTATTTAATGATGGCCGATTTCAAAACACTGCTTCAGTGAGCTTCGGAGCACAAATGAATCAGCGTGTCGAATCAGCAATTCGGAGCGCCAAAGTCACTGTTACAGATCCCGTGTTTCCCCTGGACTCTATTTCCCAAGATCCTTCTGTTCTCCACACCTGCACTCACTTCCCTCGTCAGCTCCTCATCGTCACTCATCACCTGCACCTGGACTCTATTGTCAGCACTCCCCATATATTGCACCCACTCCCTTCACTCCTCGTCCGTTCTCTGTTTATGTTAGAGTTTGTATGGTGTTCTCTGCCTTCGTTTACATTAAAGTATTGTATGTTTGTGGAAATCCGTGATCTGCCTCCTCTTTACACCAGCAACCGTAACAGAAGAACGGACCTAAACCGACCGGATTTCCACAGAGAAAAAAAAATGGAGACTTTCCCCAGCTCCCTGGATCCAGCTCCTCCATCGCCTCTCACCCTAACAGCCAGCGAACGCATTATCGGGCTCCTGCAGGTAGGACGTTCGCTGGAGAGGTATGTGGAGGAGTTCGTTGAGCTTGCTTACTTGTCTAACTGGCCCGACGCTCAGTTGATCTCCCTGTTTTTGGATGGATTGGATGACGACACTATCCGTTTTGATGAACCTGTTTTTTGTTTCTCCTTAAGCGAAACTATCAATTTAATTTTGTGGTTGAATGGCTCCAAATTCTTAGTGAAAGAGGTTCAGGATCAGTGTTGTCGTCCGGTCCATCCAGAAACACGGTTGGCCGGGCCAGTCAGTCAACCTCCGGCTTCCTCCGCATACCCCTCCAGCGAACTCCCTGCCTGCCCCAGGCTGGACCCATATTCCGCTACTGGGCCCAGTAAGCGGAGGAGGAGGAAGAAAGCGGCCCCAGTGTCTCCAGAGCCCGCTCCAGTGTCTCCAGAGCCCGCTCCAGTATCTCCAGGGCCCGCTCCAGTGTCTCCAGAGCCCGCTCCAGTGTCTCCAGAGCCCGCTCCAGTGTCTCCAGAGCCCGCTCCAGTATCTCCAGAGCCCGCTCCAGTATCTCCAGAGCCCGCTCCAGTATCTCCAGAGCCCGCTCCAGTATCTCCAGAGCCCGCTCCAGTCCCCACAGAGCCAGCTCCAGTGCCTGTGGGGATTTTAATTGTATATGAGGGGATGGATAGTACCCATCTTCCAGCCTACCACAAGCCGCCCAGTCATGCGGCCTGGCTTATAGACTTTTGGGCCGAGCCAAGTTCTCCAGTCTCCGCCGCCGAGCCAAGCTCTCCAGTCTCCGCCGCCGAGCCAAGCTCTCCAGTCTCCGCCGCCGAGCAAAGTTCTCCGGTCTCCGCCGCCGAGCGGAGTTCTCCGGTCTCCGCCGCCGAGCAAAGTTCTCCAGTCTCCGCCGCCGAGCAAAGTTCTCCAGTCTCCGCCGCCGAGCAAAGTTCTCCAGTCTCCGACGCCTACGAGCCCTCAGCTCCAGCCGCCGCCGCCGAGCCAGCCGCTCCAGCCGCCGCCACCGAGCCAGCCGCTCCAGCCGCCGCCGCCGCCGAACCAACTGCTCCTATGAACTGTGTTTTTGAACCCTCCAGCCCAAAGACTGTTTCCCCTCCCTGCCTCCCTCTCCCGCCTCCGTCCATATGTCTCAGCACTGTACCTCCACCTCAAGCCCCCTCGCCCAGATCTCCACCTCGGACCTCTGGGCGATTACCTTCACCCCGGCTCCAACCTCCCGCTGCTCCACCGTTGCCCATCAGTCCACTAGTCTCACCAGTATCCATCCTGCCTCCACTCACACCTTGTTCACTCGTCGGCCTGCCCTCCCCTCTGGACTACACTCCTCCGTCTCCGCTCCGTCACTCCGTCCCTCAGTTCCAGTTGGCCTCCTCACTCCCCCCGGTGTTCGTTTTGTTGGCTGTCCTCCTGCTTCCACTGCGGCCTTCTGGAGCCCCGGCTGCGCTTCGGTCGGCGGAGCCTACAGTTCGGCCATCACCCGCCGGTCCCTCACCGCCGCCTGGGCTCAACGCCTCGAAGGCTTCGGCCCCTGACCCTGCATGGCTGCCCTCGGCCCCTGACCCGCCATGGCTGCCCACGGCTCCTGACCCGCCATGGCTGCCCACGGCTCCTGACCCGCCATGGCTGCCCACGGCTCCTGACCTGCCATGGCTTTTGAGCCTGCCCTGGAGACCTCCACTCCAGTCTACTCCTCCCCCTGCTCCGGTTTGAGGTCTCCAGGGCGCCCGCCCCCCTCCCGGTTGTTACATCTACGGCGCGAGGACGCGCCTACCGGGAGGGGGAGGTACTGTTACAGATCCCGTGTTTCCCCTGGACTCTATTTCCCAAGATCCTTCTGTTCTCCACACCTGCACTCACTTCCCTCGTCAGCTCCTCATCGTCACTCATCACCTGCACCTGGACTCTATTGTCAGCACTCCCCATATATTGCACCCACTCCCTTCACTCCTCGTCCGTTCTCTGTTTATGTTAGAGTTTGTATGGTGTTCTCTGCCTTCGTTTACATTAAAGTATTGTATGTTTGTGGAAATCCGTGATCTGCCTCCTCTTTACACCAGCAACCGTAACAGTCACGTGATTTCAGCAATTTGACACGCGATCCGAATTATGATTCGACACGCTGATTCATAACGCTCCGAAGCTTCCTGAAGCAGTGTTTTGAAATCGGCCATCATTAAATAAGTCGTTAATTAGTTTTTTTGGCGCACCAAAAATATTCTCGTGGCTTTATAATATTAATATTGAACCACTGTACTCACATGAACTGATTTAAATATGTTTTTAGTACATTAATGGATCTTGAGAGAGGAAATGTCATTGCTCAGGCCTCACTGAGCCATCGGATTTCATCAAAAATATCTCAATTTCTGAAGATTAACGAAGGTCTTATGGGTGTGGAACAACATAAGGGTGAGCAATAAATGACATTATTTTAATTTTTTGGGTAACTAACCCTTTAATATATTAAGTAATTTTAAATGTACCTTGATTTAAGAATGTTTAGATTGTTTGTACTGGAAAACAAGACAATTTCATTATGTTCCTCATATTCTCCATTGTTGCAGCTCCTCTCTTCCCAGTCTGTCAGTAACGCTCTGTTTAGTTCCTGTCTCTATGAAAAGCACAATGATTGGTCGGCTGGAGCAGTGTGTTGTGATTGGTGTTTGGGAAATGTCCCGCCCCTTACCATAACTAACTCAAGCAGGCCCCGCCCCTTTATTCTGCATATGAATTATTTAAATGAGGAATATTGTGAAGAAAACTCAAGATGGAGTTCAGAAACACTGATATAGAGAATATGTTTGCAGACCTTTTTCATGATTAAACAGCATCATTACACACTAAAGAAAGTCGAACATGGAGAAAAAGCAGTGTAATAGTCACCTGATCCAGGAGTTGCAGTGGCTTTCATGTCCATCACGGTCGTCTCCATAGCAGCCGCACTCTTGGTTGTCGCCTCCGCCTCACTTCCTGTCAAGTAGCTCCAGGGTTTCCATAATGAGCTGACGATGTTGGTGAGGGAACTCTTGCCCTTTCCTTGAGGAGCTGTAGGACTGACAGACTGTCCGGACAGACCTTCATCCTCATCCTCTTCCTCTGTGGCCGATCCGCCAGGACTCAGATCTGACCCCGGAGCAGGAACCACCTGTTCGCTGTCTGGGAACGAGTCCAACTGTCCGCTCCAGTCCAGAGATGTGTCTCCAGCGCGGAGACGGACTGTCAGATATTCGGCTGAGAGCTCGGGAGCTTCGGCGGCCATGTGCGGCTCTTTGTCCAAATCCACCTGTCCGGTCCAGTTAGAGGGCTGGAGGTCAGGAAGGTCCGACTGGCTGGCAGCCTGTGCATCTGGAATACAGTCAGAGAGGAGCTACATTAACTTTAACATGATATACAACACTGTTTACTTTCAGAATGTGACATTTCCAAGTGAAACAGGATATTCAACAAGAATAGATCAGATTTAACTCGCCCTCTCACTGGCTGCACAGCAAACATGAGAAATAACTCATTCTGCTCACCAAAGCTGCATTTAATTCATGAAAAATACAGTAAAAATGGTGAAATATTATTACAATTTAAAGTAACTGTTTTCTATGTGAATATATTGTAACGTGTAATTTATATCCAGTGATCAAAGTTGAATTTTCAGCATCATTACTCCAGTCTTCAGTGTCACATGATCCTTCAGAAATCATTCTGATATGATGATTTGCTGCTCAAGAAACATTTATGATTATTATCAATGTTTTTTCAATCCTATTTTTGAGGAAACTGTGATACATTTTATTTTTCAGGATTCTTTGATGAATATAAAGTTAAAAAACAACATTGGCTAAACATCAAAATATCTTTATTTCCAAGAAGACAGCTGAATGGTACTTATTCATATAATATAATATCATTATTATTATTATTTTAATTATATATTATTTATTAATATCATATATTCAATTATTTAATACTATGTAATTAAATACATACTATACTTAATAGTATATTATTTAGTATATTTATTTATTTAGTAAATTACTATTTAAAACAATTTTTATAAGAATTATTATATTACAATAATATAAATAACTATAATTATATTAATAATAATAATAAATTTGTTTAAAAATGAAAAACTTGCTGAATATTATTATTACTATTACTTTATTATTTTAATTATATATTATGTATTAATACTATATATTAAAATATTTATTTATTTAATACATATTCTTAATAGTATATTATTTTACATATTATTAATACATAATATACAATTTTTATTTCTATTAATACATAGTATACTTAATAGTATATTTAGTATTTTATAGTAAATAAATATTTAAAACAATATACAATTAATATAAACATTTATATTAAAATATAATAATAATACAATTGGATTAAAACATTTATATTGTAAATATATTTTATATATATATTAATATTTTAATATATTTTTATATTTAATTTTATTTTTCAGGATTCTTTGATTAAATTAAATTATAATTTATTTGAAATAGAATCTTTTGTAACATTGACAACTGTCACTTTTCATCAGTTTAATGCATCTTTACTGAATAAAGAAATGTACACTATATAATGTAACTCCGTGACTTTTGTTGGAAAATATGACTGATTTCCTTATAATTTTCCAAGCTATTCTAACTTTTAAAATTTTGTAACATCACCTTGGTGAAATATTTATTTATTCTCCACAGAATTTAAATATCAACCAAAACATTACAAAAATGTTTGCAAGGTCATTTAGAAACAAGTTTTAAAGGTACAGAAACAAAATCAGCCTGTTCTAAAAAATGTATGCAAAAACCTTGACTGATATTAAATGTGGACATGAGAGAGAAAGATAAAAAAGTTGCAATAAGGTAAAATATGCTCCCTTTACCAATAAAACAAGATGTTCTGATAAAGGATTGTGGGCTGACAGTGACTAAACACACACCAGCACCAGATAATCCACTGCTTAATGCTGAAACGTCAAGAGTGAGAAAGAATGTACCGGTGGTGGAAGATGGAGACTGGGACGCGTCTTCTGTCGTCTCCTCTGAGCTGTCGTCTCCAGTCATGTACCTCCACGGTCTCAGTAAGGACTTCATGATGCTCGTCAGAGCCGTCTGCGGTTTCTTTGCTGTTGACGAATTCAATTCAATTACTTCAGTTTCTCTCTCTAAACACATTACTCAAGTGATAGAGCACATGCAAGCGGCGTCAAGGTCACGGGTTCGATTACCAGGGACACGCGTAAACCTTGAATGCACTGTAAATCACTCTGGATAAAAGTCTTATCAGATAAATAAATCTATATGTAGTCAAACATGTTTAGAATGACATACAGCTACTATTTTTTTTTTTTTTTATGTATGTATACTGTGCAAAATATGCAAATTTTCTTAATGCATGGAATACCAAATTACAAAACATGAAAATTAAAATACCAAATTAAAATGTGAAATATACAAATGGCACACTGTGAAAGATATTGTGTGTCATAAAGCAATGCGTTTGACTCGACTTTCCATTTCAAGTGTGACAAAAAAATAATTGTGTGCCTTTTAACACACAAAATTGATTTAAAAATGCAAAATATCTTTATTTCCAAGATGACAGCTGAACAGCACTTGCTGGATATTATATATATATACAATTAAATTAATACATAATATACAATTATTAATAATATTATTATTATTAAAAATAAATTATTATTTTAATTATATATTATTAATTAATATTATATATAAAATTATTAATTTAATTCATAGTATATTTAATAGTATATTATTTATTTATTAAATAATTAAATATTTAAAACATAATATTATTGCATAATATACAATTAATAAAATAATTATATTACAATAATATAAATAACTATATTGAAATATAATAATAATAATTATTATTATAATATTAGCAACAATAATAAATAATAAACTTGCTGAATATTATTATTACTATTATTATATATTAAATTCTTTATTTATGTGTAGTACATTTAATAGTATATTATGTAGTATATTATTTATATAGTAAATAAAAAAATATTTAAAACATAACATTAATACATAATATACCACTTCTATAATAATTATATTACAATAATATAAATAATTATATTAAAATATAATTATAATTATATTAATAACAATAATTTGTTTACAAAAATTAAAAACCTGCAGAATATTATTATTACTGTTATTCACTATTTTAATTATATATTATGCATTAATATTACATATTAAAATATTTATTTATTTATTACATAGTATAATTATTAGTATATTTAGTATATAAGTAAATAAATATAAACAATATTAATACATAATATAAAAAAATTATTTTAAAATATAATAATATTTGGTTGAAAAAATGAAAGCTAAATGGCATTTGTTGAATTAAAAATGCACCACTGAAGTTGTTAAAAACATGATGTAGTACACTGTAGATATTTAGCATTACGCTCACATCATGTGGGATGCATCTCCAGATCAATAAAATAAGCACAGCAGAGTAAGAGCTGCAGTAACACATGACTGCGTACCGTGATAGCAGAAAGCATCAAAGCGTGCGGTTCCGTTGCTCAGTTCTGCTGGAGGAACGCTTCGGACACCTGCTTCTCCGCCGGCACACTCTGACCGCAGCGCGCTGACAGAAAACCTCACGCTCCCGTCGGACAGCCAGCCCGGCTCGCAGTGGTCCAGTCCGGACCTCCAGGCCAGGTAGAGCTGACCGACGGTGGCCAGCTGACCGCCGACAGACGCGCAGTGAGCCGAGGCTTCCAGGTGTGTCAGTCTGTCCGGGACGGAGGCGGGAAGCACTTCACCTGGAGAACCAAAGGACGAGGACAGATGTAAGAGAGGTTTGGCTGGACAGATGGCTTGTGGGTTGAGCTGAATTAATGTCACTTTCAGTAAATGTGTAGAGGGAATATATAATAAATGTTACAAAACACGTGACAAAAGCAAAGAGATGACGGTAAACCTGTTCAATTTAATGAAAGAATCTTATCATTATTCACGCATAAATGATTGTATAATGATTTTTATCTGTAATAGTTACTGTAATAGTTCATATCATAGACTTCAGGATAGAAAAAACAAGGACGTTTTGGTAACTTAAAAATATAAATTAATATTGAACATTTTAGACAGAATTAGGGTCATCAGACCTTCAGGGTTACTGCTGATTTTTAAATACATAAAAAAACAAACAAACAAATAAAGAAAGAAATAAAATTACTATTATTATTGTAATGATATAATATGCAATCATACATTATTTAGTACACAGTATTTTTATTGTGTAGTATATTTAGTAAATAAATATATATTTCAAATATAATATTAATATATAATAACTAAATATTTAATATATAAAATTAATACATAATGTAAAATTTATAAAATCAACAAATAAAATAAAATTATCATTATTATTATTATATTTTAATGACATATTATGCATTACTATATATTAAATTATTTATTTAGTACATACTATATTGTGTAATATATTTATTTATTTAGTAAATAAATATGTAATGTATATTAATTAATAACATTATTTAGTACATAGTATACTTAATAAATATTTATTTAATATAATATGAATACATAATATACAATTAATATAGAAAATAAATGTATAATAATAATATGTATTATTATTATAAATTACTTTTATATATTTAGTTAAATATTTAATATGTAATATTAATAAATAATATACAATTAATATAACAAATAAATAAATAATTACATTTTATATATAAATTATTTATTTAGTAGCTTGTTAGTATACTCGTTTAAGTAATATATTATTTATTTAGTAAATTAATATTTAATATAATATTAATACACAATGTACAATTAATAAAAAAAATAAATTAACAATATTCCTAATTATATTATTATTATTAATATTATTATTCTTATCGATTACTACTACAGTTAAACCAGAAATTATTCAGACATTTTTTATATATTTTTTCTAGTGAGTTCAGGACACTTTAGTTCATTTATGTAAGTGAGGATAGAAAAATAAAGTAAACTGTGACATATTATACACAAAAAAAATCTTCATACAGTGGACTACCAGTAAAATTTGGAACCAAAAATTATTCAGACACTTTGACCTGACCATGTTTTGCTCAAGTTTTATCTGACATAATTAAGATTAATATTTTCTGACACAGTTTAACTCTGAGCTCTTGTCACATTTTTTTAAACTATAGTGAATAAACTGAATTAATGGATGAAATTTTCAAGGTGTCTGAATAAATTTTGGTTTGACTGTAGATATTTATTTAGTTAGTTAGTGTTTCAAAGCACATCCACGCAGTATATTAATACATAGAGTATATTAATATATTAAAACATGTTTTCCGGAATCTCACCTTGCATGTCATTGGCGAAACAATACACGTCAAACAGTTCTGAAGGGTCCCGTTTCCCATAATTCCTCACCCCACGAGAAAACTCAGTGTGTCCATAGCAACCGAGCTCCGGTGTCTGTACGGGATACCTGCGGAGAGGAGACGAGGCGTAAGATCGGATGAAACACTGTGGGAATCCAGACATCCATATGTAAATAGTGCTGAGCTGTCATGGAGATGCTAATGAATAATTTACCTGCAATATTGCAAAAGTATCCTTATGATAGCTCGAGGTGAAAATAACTAGAAATGCATGAGATTTAACAATGCTTATGACAGGTGCTGCTGACCTGACGCTCTGGTCTTTGAGCCAGCCGGCCGCACAGCTGTTCATACTGGAGTGAAACGCAGCCCACAGCTGCTCGGCCGTGGCGATCTGAGCCGAATTCTCCTCACACGCTCGAACGGCCTCCGCATAGGAGAGGGAATACCGATCCGCAGGAGTACGGTAGTGAAACACCACACCTGAAAACACACAGACATATTAACACACAGTTAATTAACACCCTAACTCACAACGGCTTCTGTGGACACAGGTAAAGCACTAGGAACTGTAGTCTTTATGAGTGAGTCATTGAATCATTCATTCAAGAGATGTGTTCAAAATTTCATCCAGTAATGAAACAAGCAAAGTATTTATGAGTGAATCATTGAATTGTTCATTGAAGAGATTCATTTAAAAAACATTGATTCATCAAGTAATGAAACAAGTGAAGTCTTTATGCGCGAGACATTGAATCGTTCATTCAAGTGATTTGTTCAAAAAACACTAATTCATCCTGTAATTGAACAAGTGAAGTCTTTTTGAGTGAGTCATTGAATCATTCATTCAAGAGATTTGTTCAAAAATTCATCCAGTAATGAAACAAGTGAAGTCTTTATGAGTGAGTCATTGAATCATTCTTTCAAGTGATTTGTTAAAAAAACTGTTGATTCGTCCAGTAATGAAACAAGCGAAGTATTTATGAGTGAATCATTGAATCATTCTTTCAAGTGATTTGTTAAAAAAACACTGATTCATCCAGTAATGAAACAAGCGAAGTATTTATGAGTGAATCATTGAATCATTCATTCAAGAGATTTGTTCAAAAATTCATCCAGTAATGGAACAAGTGAAGTCTTTATGAGTGAGTCATTGAATCATTCTTTCAAGTGATTTGTTAAAAAAACTGTTGATTCGTCCAGTAATGAAACAAGCGAAGTATTTATGAGTGAATCATTGAATCAGTCTTTCAAGTGATTTGTTAAAAAAACACTGATTCATCCAGTAATGAAACAAGCGAAGTATTTATGAGTGAATCATTGAATCATTCATTCAAGAGATTTGTTCAAAAATTCATCCAGTAATGAAACAAGTGAAGTCTTTATGAGTGAGTCATTGAATCATTCTTTCAAGTGATTTGTTAAAAAAACTGTTGATTCGTCCAGTAATGAAACAAGTGAAGTCTTTATAAGCAAGACATTGAATCGTTCATTTAAGTGATTTGTTCAAAAACATTGATTCATCCAGTAATGAAACAAGTGAAGTTTTTATGAGTGAGTCATTGAATCATTCATTCAAGAGATTTGTTCAAAAATGCGTCCAATAATGAAACAGGTATTTCTGAGTCTTTGAATCATTCATTCAAGAGATTTGTTAAAAAAATGCTGATTCATCCAGTAATGAAACAAGCGAAGTATTTATGAGTGAATCATTGAATCATTCTTTCAAGTGATTTGTTCAAAAAACACTGATTCATCCAGTAATGAAACAAGCAAAGTATTTATGAGTGAATCATTGAATCATTCTTTCAAGTGATTTGTTCAAAAAACACTGATTCATCCAGTAATGAAACAAGCAAAGTATTTATGAGTGAATCATTGAATCATTCTTTCAAGTGATTTGTTCAAAAACACTGATTCATCCAGTAATGAAACAAGTGAAGTCTTTATGAGTGAATCATTGAATCATTCTTTCAAGTGATTTGTTCAAAAAACACTGATTCATCCAGTAATGAAACAAGCAAAGTATTTATGAGTGAATCATTGAATCATTCTTTCAAGTGATTTGTTCAAAAACACTGATTCATCCAGTAATGAAACAAGCGAAGTATTTATGAGTGAATTATTGAATCATTCTTTCATGTGATTTGTTCAAAAAACACTGATTCATCCAGTAATGAAAAATTGAAGTATTTATGAGTGAATCATTGAATCGTACATTCAAGAGATTTGTTGAAAAAACACTGATTCATCCAGTAATGAAACAAGTGAAGTATTTATGAGTGAGTCATTGAATCATTCTTTCAAGTGATTTGTTCAAAAAAATGTTGATTCGTCCAGTAATGAAACAAGTGAAGTATTAATGAGTCATTGAATCATTCATTCAAGAGAATTGTTCAAAAATTCATCCAGTAATGAAACAAGTGAAGTATTAATGAGTGAGCCATAGAATCATTCATTCAAGAGATTCATTCAAAAACACTGATTCATCCAGTAATGAAACAAACAAAGTATTCATGAGTGAGTCATTGAATCATTCATTCAAGAGAATTGTTCAAAAATTCATCCAGTAATGAAACAAGTGAAGTATTAATGAGTGAGCCATTGAATCATTCATTCAAGAGATTTGTTCAAAAACACTGATTCATCCAGTAATGAAACAAACAAAGTATTTATGAGTGAGTCACTGAATCAATGACATGAGTGAAGATGGGTTTTTTTAATAATTCATTCAGATTCATTAAACATTTTAAATAGACTGCAGCAATTAACATAAAGTCAGAACCTCTAGTAAATGATGTTATTTTGTTTAGTTGTCTGTTCAGAATCGTGATCTCTGTTTGAAACCAAAAAATTGTGATTCTCAATTTTTCCAGAATCGTACAGCTGTAGTCCGAAGATAAACAATTGGCAATATTACTGAATGTTAATTGTCTTTTACAGCACATATATTATTTATCTAGAACATTT
The DNA here is from genome assembly GCF_024489055.1 of Chanodichthys erythropterus. NCBI lineage: Eukaryota > Metazoa > Chordata > Actinopteri > Cypriniformes > Xenocyprididae > Chanodichthys > Chanodichthys erythropterus. Next base: position 13,169,203 of record NC_090236.1, read on the forward strand.
GCGATGATTTATCTGCGGTTTATTGTAATTTCCCTCATTAAGCGTCACCTGTTTTCCTCATGATGTCAGTTGCAGCAGAATTCACACAATCCCTCATTCTCAGGTAATCAATCAGACCCTTCGAATTAAAGAGTTATGGCCAATTAAGCAGTTAATGAGATCCTCAGATGAAAATCAAAGTAAAGCAAAGCTAAAGAAACAAGGGAAAAAGCTCAAATGAGTATGATATTGACAGTCTGAATTGATGTAATGAGGGGGTCATTAATTCGCAGCAGACTCCGAGAATTGTTAATGAACCAGAAGTTTTCCTCAATCTTTATCTGAAAACTGATGTTCCGGGTTCAGATGTGGTCACGTTTGACTTTAGCCGTGCTAAACGATTTTCATAACGAATTCCACTTGCTCACAGAAAATATATTAACCTATAATTTTCTTTTAATTGAACAGCTAAATGAGGACCATAGATATTACTGTAATTTTTTTCTGTAAATCTGCATTAAAACAATGTCCATTGTGAAAAGTGCTATATAAATAACATATAAAATTATAATATTTCATAAATATTGTTAAATTAGTTTTAAAAACACCAAAAAATATTAATCAAAATTAAATTTTTATATACATTTTTAATAAATATTTCAATACATTCAAACATTTCTAGCCCTTTATCACAAATTCTGTAAAGCTAATTTGAAACAATATCTATTGCAAAAACTGCTATATAAATAACATATTATAAATTTACAACATTTTATAAATACTATAAAATTATTTTCAAAACACTAAAATATTATACATTTATAAATTATAATTGTTTTAAAAAATTAAATAAAATTTAAAAAATTGCTGAAAATTTAAAAAGTGCTATAAATACAATATAAAATTACAACACTTTATAATAATTTTGATGTTTATACATTTTATATGTTATAAATATTATGATTGAATGAATATTATTTTAAAAACACCAAAATCTTATACATTTATAAATTATAATTGTTTTAAAAAATTACATTTTATATAAATAATTAATATTATATATATATATACATACATTCAAACTGTTAATTTCATAACACAAATTCTTCACAAATTCTGTAAAGCAAATTTTTAAACAATGTCTTTAAAATGTGCTATAAATAAAATATAAAATTACAACATTTTATAATGTTTATACATTTTATGATGTTTATACATTTTACATTTTATAAATATTATGAAATTATTTTAAAATCACCAAAATATTATACATTTATAAAAAAATATTTTATATAAATCATATAAAAAAAAATACATTCAAACATTTCAAGCCCTTGTTCACAAATTAAGGCGGTATTATTTATATACTATTATAGTATTCATTAATATTTTGAATGAGCTTTTGTTTTTATATTTTCAGTTCCTTTCCATTTTAAGTTTTAGTGATTTTTTGTGTGTGTGTATTTTTGTCATTTTTACTGGGTTTTTGTTTTTTAATATTTTATTTAGCTTTAATTTATATTTGCTTTAGTTTATTTTTAATCATGTTAGTACTTCAAACCTTTCAATTATTTATATTTTAGTTTATATCAGCTTTGTTTCAATTAACAATGAAAACACTGTTTTAAGGATCATATTTAATCCAGAAATGTGTGCAGTGCTATAAATGTATGAAAGCGTTCAGTAACAGCAGATCTTGAATGTTAAATTCAGCTCCAGTTGAATTCCGGATGATTTCAGACGCTGTTTTGTTCTCACCTGTGACTTCCAGGTTGACTGTATCCTGCTCATAACTGTCTCCCAGGGCGACGTGGCATCGGAAAGTCCCGGAATCATTGGAGCGGAGCTGAGAGAGGGCCAATGACGCGTTCAGATGGTTGGCGGAGTAACCGGGCAGACTGACCCGACCCGCGTACGCCTGATGCACCCTGACCACCCCGTCCCGTGCTGACAGCACCGTCCTCTCCTGGTCTCCCGAGGCGCGGGTCCAGTGGATGTAAGGACCGTGGGCCGGGGCGAGGGCAGGCGACAGGGTGAACACACACGGGAGGAGGGCGGAGTCCGCCAACGGACGGCGTAAGGGAGGATGGGTCACTCTCCGGACGGTCACCAGAGTCTCGGCTTGAGTCACACCTGCGAGAGAAGAGAAAGAAATGAACAGGTCTCATTTAAAGTGTGTAATGTTTTCTGTGTTTAAACCATTTGTGGTGTGACAAGTGTTCAACATATTAGGCACACAAAAAAAGAAGCCTACATGTGTGCATATTTTAATGCAAATATTATTTACAAATAATGATTATTTCCCAACTAGAATTAGACCTAGAATTTTCTTCACTGTTCTGTTTCTTTATGCTTTATAAAATATTGTTCAAGACATGCACTGTAAAAAGTGATACGCTATATCTACTCCATAACATTTTTGCAACAAATTACAAGCAATATTATTAATTAAATTCAACAAATAGAATTGAGTTAGAATTAATCAAATCGATTCCTTAAATGTCAACCATTTAAAACAATTTAAGTAAAATTTAAACAAAAATATCTGAATAACAGACGTCAAAGATGAATTAAGAACTAAAACTGAAGGCACCTGATGATAACAAGCAGAATCACTGAATGAAAGAGAAACACATTAATTAACAGAGCATTAGATGATGATGTTGATTTTATTGAAAATGTGTGGTCACCACTACTGTGATCGGTGTTTGATTATTGGCTTGTTATGTCTGTTTGTGGTTTTTGTAATGGTGTTTAATTTTACACATTTTAAATGGTTGACTTTAAAGCAATTCATTTGATTAATTGTAATTCAATTCTTACATGTTGAATTTAATTAATAATATTGCTCATAATCTGATACCACAATTTTATTGAGTAGATAGAGCGTATTACTTTTTACAGTGTGGTTACGACCTTGTTTAAATTATGTTTTATTTGATATTTTCTGTTTTCACTTTAATTTTAGTTGAAGTATTAGTAACTTTGTTGGGGTTTTTTTGTATTTAAATACACCACAATATGCAAGTTACATATCAGTAAGATTTCAGTACAATAAACATTCAGATTTTAGTTTTTCTAAGAAAATGTTTGTTTGTTTCTTTATCCATGTCTTTTCAGATAACTGGTATCAATCTCAGACAAAATCTATGGAAACCCTATTATTAAGCAAATGCACAGTTCTCATGCAATATGGGGAGGAAGATCTTTCTGAAGATGAAAAGCATGAAATGGTTCAATGTTGTGCAAAAGGCATGAAAACAACTAATATTGTGTGAAAACTGAATGGAGATCATTGAATTATCATAAGATTTGTGAGTGATTTAGAGCACAGCAGAACTCGGTCAGATAAAGGCTTATAAATGAAAGTTCCTGTCAAAATTATTGTTATTTTTTTAATGTTTGTTTAATATTTAAAAACTTTTTGCGAACGAATCCTATTTTTTTCGCCCGATCGGAACTGAACAAGTGCAGAAAGATTTTCTATAGTCAGATTGTCAATAGTTATCGATAAAAGATATCTCTGGGATTGGATGCCAAAACGTTTGGAAGTGAGTGTGGCCACTTTTACTAAAACTAAATGAGTTAATTTCACTAAACTCGGTACACATTCGTACGGGCTCAGTCTGCAGTCACATGAAAAAGGACATGGCCACTTGGTGGTGCTATAAAATTTAAATAACACAAAACAACTATAGTTACAGTCAATCCAATTGACTTGAAAACTAGCATGCAGTGTCGTGCCGTGATTGTCTATGAGGACATTCGCGTATCTCGATAAAAACACAGCGGTTATTGGCCAATGAAGTTTGAGCACCTATTAGAGAAGGTTATCGGAGGCCGAACGAAACGAAACTTGGTGTGCCTTTTTAACTAGTCGCCCTAGAGGTCTGTGAGAAATTTGAAAGAAATCGGCCACCAGGTGGCGCAAATACACGCAATATTCATATCATATGTTAGATCTCCTCATTCTGAACAATTTTGCCCCAAGAACCACTGCTGCCAATTAAATTAAATATATTTTATGAACTAGTCCTAGGTTTTTCACTCAACCTCAATAAAACCACTGCAGTACAATTCTCCGGACTCTCTTAGTTATAAAAAAAAAACATTGAACTTTACATGCACTGATAAATTATTTACAAGAGAATGAGTGTGATTTAAGGAAGCAAATAGGAATAATGTTTTCAAGAGAAATCCAGATTTCTCCGATGTGATCCAAACAGAAGAAACGTCCAATTTACTGTTCCTCATTCAACCCAGCAAAAGCCTTTGTAACGTCCTCGAGAGTCAAACACAGAAAACACATGAATAATAGCTGTTCTTCAGCCTGAGCATCTCTTCTCCATCTCAACACAGTTCATTAAAACAGCTGAAGCCACAGACAGAAACTCTCCAAACACTTCAGAGCTGTGAGAGGAAAAACACAAAGACGCTCTATGAAGCTTCGCATCCCAAATTGACACTCAAGTGATTTTGTTCTTTTGAAAAAAGGATATTGTACAGCTGAACTCCATCATATTCTCTTACTGTCATGGGCTGTCATTAACTGGATCTCAGTCTGATGCGTGTTCATGTGCATCTGAAGGTTTTTAAGTATCTGTTTCACTCCTGTTTCATCCCAGTAGAAACAATCTTAAAATGCATTATGCTATTTTAAAGATCTCCTACAACAAAGGGTTTACATGCATACAAAGTAAAAAAAAAACACTTTAATTTTCTCATACTAGTCTGTTGTGATTGGTCAACTGCTTAAAGCACGTTTTGGAAACCAAACAACATATGTGAATTTCAGCTCTTCCTCAGCACAGCGATACGAACGTTAATGATAGTGTAGGTTATACCGTATCAATAATGAAGTGGATTTGCTATGGCAGCAGAAAACAGCATCTTGTAATGCTCAAGTGCTGCGGTTATACTGTCAAAACACTGTGATAGTTGCATATCTTAAACATTTATTTGCGTTGAACTGCATGCTAGACATGTAAGTGCATTACTGTAAACACATTTCCCATTGGTGTTTCCACAGATGCTGTCCACAGATATTAAAGTGAGAAAGGAGGAAATCTAATCTCCTAAATCCACCCGTGGTCGCTTTCTCGCCTACCTGAACAATCTGTAAACGGTAAATATATAGAAAATCAACTGCAGTTCCTTCATTCCATATGGATTTAGGGATGAGTGTATATCCCAGCATTTGAATAATGATATAAGTGATAAAAGCTCAAATTTGCATTTAGATGGTCTCGATTTACCCTTAGTGGGTTTGTCTTTGTGCAAAAACCAACTAATTTTCCTTCTTAATGAGACGTAACTCATTAGCGTATGTGTGAATTGCACCAAAACACGTCTGATTCACCACAAATAAAAAATATATATATGTTAATGTCTTATATTATTGCAACATTTTTTTAATTACATGAGTATAAATTAAAGGCAGTAAAAAGATGTACTTTATGATATCATTTTATGATAATTGCATATTTTTAAGTTAATTAAATGTAATTGCATATTAAATTAATTGCATAATAATTGCATATTTTAAAATTAAATTGATGAAACTGTTTAATATTTATAAATTAATTTTAAATGATATTAAATATTTATTATTAGTCATTATATATTAGTATATTGGTCATGATATATCAATTTTAAATGAGTAAATAAGTAAATTAAAGGCATACTACCATGATTAAGTTTATAATTACTTACCATTTATATAATTTAACTATTATTATTCGAATTACAGTGAGAATTTGAGTCAATATACAGTCAAACCAAAAATTATTCAGACATTTTTGATATTTTTGATATATTTTTTCTAGTGGGTTCAGGACAGTATAGTTCATTTATGTAAGTGAGGATAGCAAAATAAAGTAAACTGTGACATATTATACCAAAATAGACCATATTTTGCTAAAGTGTTATCTGACATAATTAAGATGAATGTTTTTCTGACACAGTTTAACTCTTGTCTTATTTTATTACCATTTTTTAAACTATAATGAATAAACTGAATTAATGAATGAAATGTTCAAGGTGTCTGATTAAATTTTGGTTTGATATATATATATATATATATAATATATGCATGCATGCATGTTTACATTTTGAGGTGCAATATGAGCTGGACATGCTGTTGACAAGTTTCACCCACATAGCAAACATGAGAATACAGCACTTAATCACATTTACACACTTCCCAAAATCAATCCTGCCAGTGGCTTTCATAAATAAGATGCCATCAGACACAGTAGCTGAGAAACACACACACACACACACACACACACACACACACACACACACACACACACACACACACACACACACACACACACACACACACACACACACACACACACACACACACACACACACACACACTCTCTCCCAGAGGAGGGGTTACAGATTAATGCATTAACTGAATAACCTTTCCCAGCTCCACACACACACACACAGCAGCACCTGCAGTAGTTTACACCTCTCAGCCCTCACCATCCATAACCATGGCAACGGCTGCTCAGTAACCAGGAGAGTTATGGATGGCGCTCGCTCGGCTCGATACGCTAAATCTGATTCAACAGACCTGAAGTCGCCAGCCGTCCAAACATTCAGCTCTAACAACACAAAGCACTGCTGATCTGCTGCCCACAGAAATCACAGGACCAACACTGATCCAGAGGTAGGCAGCAGCATCATGATGCCTTCTGAGAACCCTCATTCTGGCCAAAATCAAAGTCCATCATGATTAAGGCAATCCCAGGATCAAAATCTAAAACTAAAAACACATTCACATTAATTGAAATAAAGCTGAAATAAAATATAAATATCCCATGAAAAACTTGCCTTGGCAACTAACTGAAATAAACATATGAAAAAACTTTCATGTGAAATACTAAAATGACTAAAAATGAAATAAATATAAATTAAAGCTAAATAAAAATATAAAAAAATGAATGCACTAAAACTTAAACTAAAATTGAAATACCATAATAGTATTAAAGCTAAATAGAAATATAAAAAACCCTAAAAATTATATAACAAAATGACTACATCTAAAATTACAATGAAAACTGAAAATATAACAATAAAAGGTAATTCCAAATATTAATAAATACTATAATAGTGTATAAAATTACACCGCACAAGATGCAGGCTGAATTGAGAGAGGCTGATAAACAAATTTATATTTTAACTGCCAAGAAGAACCAATAAAAACTGCACGATTTTACCCAATATTTGCATTTTCTGTGAATTTTGCACGAGATCTGCAAACAAATCAGTAGCTTATAAAGTTCAACAGTCGAGTTCCGGAAATAAAAACTCCATTTATTTTCTCCATATGGAAAAGGATTTTGAACAGTAACTTGTAAACCTTTAAAGCTACAAGGTTGTTAATCGACAGTATTTGAAGTCGTCAGCCCGCATTACTTCAGCTCATTTTTAAAATAATCATGTTTAACAGCAGAATTCCTAGTGAAAACTACATTACCCATGATGCTGTAGAGAAAATTCCACCAATCAGAGAGCTGAAAAAAAGCAGCACGCTCAAAAATAGCTCTTTAGCCCCGCCCACTCCCATGAAACACTGCAAATGACGTAATCAAGTCGATCTCTTTTTGCTCTCAAAATACTTAAATGTTTATATATATGTATATATATATGTGTATATTTTGCAATAAACTCAATTATGTCGTTTGCAATGCTTCATGGGATTGTAGTTGTTTCCCTCACTAAAGCCGTTAGTCTTTTTGTCCAATTTTCAAATACTTTTTTGCTTCAAATCAAAGTTTGTAGTGTTGTGATGCTCGTTGTAGCTGGTCGACTTCGTTCATGGCATATAACGTTTTAACAAAGGCTTTTTTTAAATCCCAATAGGAAAAATTAATATATAAAATACTTCCAGAAAACAGCGCAGTTGAAAAAGAGGACGGGCACTAATGCACTCTATTATAGTCAGGATGCCCACTTAGAAGGGAGCTGCCTATGTAGGGAGCAGACAGGTTTTGGAACAGATCTAGAATGTCTGTCCATGTAAGAGAAGAAGAGTGTTTTTGTGAACAGATGTGGCACTTTATTGCAAAGGAAGGATAGAATTAATTTCCCCCTGTAGTCTTTCAATTCTCTCTTCACCCACACACACACACACACACACACACACACACACACACACACACACACACACACACACTTCCATGACAATCTGACATTCTCTTCCAATCAGACTGATGCGGTTATGCCAGTGTGTGTGTGTGCATATGTGTGTGTGAAATCAATCCTCTTGTAATTGAACTCTGTTCTTCAACACAGCAGTCTTGTCTATTGGAAACTGAATTTGTGCATTTTCTGAAGAGAATATGATTGCCGTCTGTCTGTGAAAACCTTGTTGCCTTGATGCTGGAGAGCTGTGGGTGGTTTCCAAGCCTCTATGATATTTTCATCTCTAGATACGGCTTGTAAAAAATAGTTAAAAATACAGCAGTAAATTAAAATATTTTGCTATAAAAACGACAACATATGAATGCGATTTTGAACGAATCATGAACGAATCATGGCTGGCTTGAGTAAACATTTTTAAGAATAAAATGAATAAAACTTTTTCTTCTCATTGCTCATTGTTGGTTAATGTTAGTTAAGGCCACTAGAAAAAAAACTTCCCAAAATCATCATTCTGTCTGCATTTACTCATGTCAGTCCAAACCAGTATGATTTTCTTTATGCTGTGGTACTTAAAAAATGTTGTGACATGGTTTCAATTGTTAACATTAATTAGTTAAAGGGGTTCAATGTTAGTCTTAGTTAGTACCAGCTAGCACCTCTCATACACCCTGACGTCCGCTCTAAAGAGGGCAGGTCTGAAAGTACAGGGGTCGTAAATCGTCCTGGCAGGAGGGAGTGATTTCCCATCATCCTTCAAAGCAGCCACCCATCGCTAAAGAGCCTAATGAAACTGAAGCTGCCAGTGAAAACATTTGGCCTATGAAGCATTCTGTGGTCGCTCACACACACACTGATCCGGTTAAGCGGTAGGAGGGCTTTCACTGAGGTGACGGGCGGGTTATGTGCGGTCAGGCCTGACTGAGATATTCAGCACGAGCACAAAGAATCAGCGCACGGTTCTGCATCTACGGGCAGGTTAACACTTCTGACACACGGAACAGTGTTTGTGTGAGCTGATCCAAACTGTAGTCAAGATGCCCTCATAAGCAATATTTGCATGCATCACATGCATGAATTTAAGAATTGTTTGTCTTTGCATATATGTGCTTTTTCAAATGTGTTTCGCTCACTAAAACTATTAAAAACATTTCTGTTGATTGACATAAAAATTAAATAAAATGCAATTATTACACGAAAATTAGAAATGTTGCATTGGCAATAAAATGAAATAAATTTAAGCTGAAGCACTAAAATTATTAAAAGGAAATAAATAAAAAATGAAACATTCAAAATATATTTTTATGTTTTGCAGAAAAATGAAGCGATGCACAAAATAGTGGCCACCATTTTGGTAGCAGCCGATTTATGTTCATTTTTATATAAATATTATATAAGTTATATATAAAAATTTGGATTTAGATTTATCAGCCAATATACTGGTTATCGGCTTTTAAACCGATAAAGAATTATCCGTTATCGGGCCAAAATTTTCATATCGTTGCATCCCTTAAAAAAAAGATATACATGTTTATGATTTATGCATCCGCTGACTCTTTCTAGCTGTTTTTGAATGTGAGAATATGTCCTGTGTGAGCGTCTCATTACTTGTGTGTGGTCCCATGTTGGTTCGAATGCTGTTGAGAGAAAAAGAGTGATCCAGAACTCACCACAGTCCGCAGAAAACACCAGCAGAACCGCTAGAACCTGCAGCCCACCGGCACCGACACGCAACATCCTGAGGAATACAGAGAACAAACAAAGAGAAGGAGAGAACAATGAGAATGATAGAAACAATACTGGCTGCGTCTCAATCCCCATAGCTATACTACACACTAAAAGATGATTTTGATTTTGTCAGTACTTAAACAATGTGCTGACAATCAAACAAACCCCAACTTTTCCTTCACGCACATGCACGCTAGAATACTATAATGCAAAGCACCAATCAGTAAAGTCATCACACACACTCAATGCGGATAGGAAATGACAAATAGAGGTTTATTAGACAGACTGTGTGTCCTTTATAAAGGAGATGGAGAATATGAATATTAATGCAGTGGCAGGACGCTGGTAAGGAACGTTTTTTGTAATCCAGCATCCAGACACACCAACAAAACACTCTCAGAATAGCAATCAGCCGTTTCATCCTTTCATTGTTTTACTGAACTTCTCCTCACAGCGCTCCCTCTCTCTCTCTCTGTGGGTGGTCTGTCTTTTAGTATCCTTCACGCCGTCTCTAATCCTGCTTAGACAGGAAATGTCTGGCTTCTGTAAAATTGCTCTCTAGTCTGTCTCTTTTAAGTGTAATGAAACACAGATACACACATTAATACTCGCCGCCCACACAGCAGCACAAACCAACTACAGCCCAGTAGCTACAAAGAACACCACAGTAAATGCTTAGCAACACCCTAACAACCACTCAGAACACCCAAATAACCAGCTATCACTGTCAAATTCCTATCGTCTCCCTAGCAACCAACTACAACATCCTATCAATCACCCAGCAATGCCCTAATGACCCAGAACCCTTAGTAACTGCTTAGCAACACCCTTGAGACCACACCCCTAACAATCACCTAGCAATGCACTAGTAACCACCCTGAACCCCCTAGTAACTGCTAAGCAACACCATAGAGACCACCTAAAACCCCCAGTAACCCCCAGAACAACCTAGTACCCTAGCAACCACCCAGAATCCCTGGTAACTTAGAACCGCCATAGAGATCACCCAGAACCCTTAACAATCCCCTAGCAATGCCCTAGTAACCACCCAGAAACTTAGAAACACCCTAGCAAAGATTCAAAACTCCCTAGCAACATCCTAGCAACACCATAACCACCTAACAAAACCCTAGTAACTATCCAGTACCACCTAATAACTTAGTAACACCCTAGCTACCACCCAGAACCCCAAGCAATCACATAGCAACACTCTAGTAACCACCTAGACCACCACCCTAGCTACCACCCATAACTTCTAGAAACCACCTAGTAACACCCTAGTGACCACCCAGGACCCTCTAACAACCACCTAGCAATACCCTAGTAAATATTCTGAACCCCCAGTGACTTGGCAACACCCTAGAGAGCATCCAGAACCCCCTAACAACCACCTAGCAATGGCCTAGTGACCACCCAGAACAGCCTAGTAACTGATTAGCAACACCCTAGAGACCACCCAGAACCCCTAACAATCCCCTAGTAACAACCCGGAATGCCATAGTAACTAAGCAACTCCTTAGAAAACATCCAAAACTCCCCAACAACCACTTAGAAATGTCCTAATAACCACCCAGAACACCATAGTAACTGTTAATCAACATCCTAACGACACCATAACCACCTAACAATACCCAAGTAACTATCCAGTACCACCTTGCAATTACCTAGTAACACCCTAGTGACCACCCAGAACCCCCTTGTAACTGCTTAGCAACACCCAAGTGACCACCCATGAACCCCTAACAACCTCCTGACAATACCCTAGTAAATATCCAGAACTCCCTAGTAACTTAGCAACACTCTAGCTACCACTTAGAACCCCTATCAACCACATAGCAACACCCGAGTGACCACACAGAACACTCAATAACTCCTTAACTGCTTAGAACAGAACCCCCTAACAATCACCTAGCAATGCCCTAGTAACCACCTAGAACACTCTAACAACGACCTAGCAATGCCCTAGCACTGACCCAGAACACCCTAGTAACTGCTTAGCAACATCTTAGCAACACCCTAATGACCACCCAGAACCCCCTAACAACCACCTAGAAATGCCCTAGTAACCACTCAGAACCACCTAGTAACTTAGCAACACTTTAGTGACCACCCTGAACCCCCTAGTAACTGCTAAGCAACACCATAGAGACCACCTAAAACCCCTAGTAACCCCTAGAACACCCTAGTACCCTAGCAACCACCCAGAATCCCTGGTAACTTAGAACCGCCATAGTGACCACCCAGAACCCCCTGGTAATTGCTAATTAACAACCCTAGAGATCACCCAGAACCTTTAACAATCCCCTAGGAATGCCCTAGTAACCACCCAGAAACTTAGCAACACCCTAGTGAAGATTCAAAACTCCCTAAGACATAGTAACTGCTAAGCAACATCCTAGCAACAGCATAATCCCCTTACAAAAACCTAGGAACTATCCAGTACCACCTAATAACTTAGTAACACCCTAGCTACCACCCAGAACCCCAAGCAATCACCTAGCAACACTCTAGTGACCATCTAGAACCCCCTAGTAACTGCTTGGCAACACCCTAGTGACAACCCAGAACCACCTAACAACTGCCTATCAATGTCCTAGTAACACCCAGAACCCTCTAACAACCACCTAGTAACACCCTAGTGACCACCCAGGACCCTCTAACAACCACCTAGCAATACCCTAGTAAATATTCTGAACCCCCAGTGACTTAGCAACACCATAGAGAGCACCCAGAACCCCCTAACAACCACTTAGCGATGCCCTAGTGACCACCCAGAACAGCCTAGTAACTGCTAAGTAACATGCTAGAGACCACCCAGAACCCCTAACAATCCCCTAGTAACCACCCAGAATGCCATAGTAACTAAGCAACTCCCTAGCAAACATCCAAAACTCCCTAACGACCACCTAGAAATGTCCTAGTACATCCTAACATCACCATAACCACCTAACAATACCCAAGTAACTATCCAGTACCACCAAGCAATTACCTAGTAACTTCCTAGTGACCACCCAGAACCCCCTAGTAACTGCTTAGCAACACCCAAGTGACCACCCATGAACCCCTAACAACCACCTGGCAATACCCTAGTAAGTATCCAGAACTCCCTAGTAACTTAGCGACACTCTACCACTCAGAACCCCTATCAACCACATAGCAACACCCGAGTGACCCCACAGAACACTCAATAACTCCTTAGCAACCCCCAACTGCTAATCAACACCCTAGCGACCACCCATAACCCCCTAGTAACAGCTTAGCAACACCTTAGCTACCACCCAGAACACCGTAGCGACCACTCAAAACACCCAAGCAATGAATTAGCCAAGGAAAGCTGTCTGGCTCACTCAACATCACGGAGCTCTAATGACTGTGAGCATGAGGAGGCCTCAGCAGGTTCACAAGGGTGTGTGAATCTCGTGTCAGTCAGCAGGACGTGTGAAGTGGTCACATGCGGCGAGGACTCGCTCCCTAATTCTCTCTCAACTGGCACCAGCATCCCGACACTCGGCTTACAGCTCACAAACACTCTGCCAACAGCTCCTCCACAGGGAAACATGGAGAGAGAGGATGAGAATATGCCAGCTCATGCCTTGAGAATCAACCCAGCATTTAAGAGCCAAACAGAACCAGAAAAAGAGAAAGGCACAAATAAAAGAGGGATTGAAGACTTATTTACAGGCATGGGAAGGTCGTGCACCAGCTCAGTTTGAGCATTGAAATGTCAGATGAGTTTCTGAGCGAGTGAGCAGCTATTCTCTTTACTGTAAACTCAGACTCGCTGCTGCTCCAGGCGTTTAGCATTTCAATTCCTGAAAGATTCAGCAGCGTTTTTGTCTGAGGTGATTTAACTCGCATTGGTTAGCTGTGCTATTTAGAGCGGTAACTAGAGACACAGCTGAGGCCGATTCAAGAGCGGGACTTTAACCAATAATCATGCTGGAACTGCAGTATTTATGATAAGCAAACGCTGAGCAGCACTGACCGCAGTCTGTTTACTGACCGTTTGATGCACACTAATACAGTTTTCTTATCAGCCTGCCTGGAAATAAACTTGTGTTTACAATGTTGATACAGCAGAGAAGAACTAATCAGTGGATTTCCAGCCTGAGTGGGTTGAAAACTCTATTCATGTCTTTTTTAATTGAACATATATAATATTTATCTGGTATGAAATACAATGAGGTAACACCTTCAAAACACATTTACACTAAATACAGCCTATAGAAAGTATTCAGACCACCTTAAATTTTTCACTCTTTGTTATATTGCAGCCATTTGCTAAAATCATTTAAAATCATTTTTGTCCTCATTAATGTACACACAGCACCCCATATTGACAGAAAAACACAGAATTGTTGACATTTTTGTAGATTTATTAAAAAAGAAAAACTGAAATATCACATGGTCCTAAGTATTCAGACCCTTTGCTGTGACACTCATATATTTAACTCAGGTGCTGTCCATTTCTTCTGATCATCCTTGAGATGGTTCTACTGGTTCTCCATCTGTGTTTGATTATACTGATTGGACTTGATTAGGAAAGCCACACACCTGTCTATATAAGACCTTACAGCTCACAGTGCATGTCAGAGCAAATGAGAATCATGAGGTCAAAGGAACTGCCTGAAGAGCTCAGAGACAGAATTGTGGCAAGGCACAGATCTGGCCAAGGTTACAAAAAAATGTCTGCTGCACTTAAGGTTCCTAAGAGCACAGTGGCCTCCATAATCCTTAAATGGAAGACGTTTGGGACGACCAGAACCCTTCCTAGAGCTGACCGTCTGGCCAAACTGAGCTATCGGGGGAGAAGAGCCTTGGTGAGAGAGGTAAAGAAGAACCCAAAGATCACTGTGGCTGAGCTCCAGAGATGCAGTCGGGAAATGGGAGAAAGTTGTAGAAAGTGAGGGAAAAAATGAATTTAAATGATTTTAGCAAATGGCTGCAATATAACAAAGAGTGAAAAATTTAAGGGGGTCTGAATACTTTCTGTACCCACTGTATATATATAGTTTAGGGATGCATGATATATCATCTACAATACCGGTATTGGCCAGTATGTTCATTTTTAATGTTATGGTTATCGGCCTGTTAAGAAAATTTGGCCGATATATTAAAGCCGATAAATAATGGATTATTTCCTTCAGCTGAGACACTTCAGATGCGCACTCTTCACCTTTATGGTTATGAATTGCTTGAAATATGATTGAGTAGAAAATACAGTTAAGTGCAACATGTGCAGCACAAGTCTGTCATATAAGCTACATAATATTATCATGTGAACATTATAATAGTGTGTTTGGGACATGGCTTTTAATGGTGAGACTTTTGTTTTTGTAATCAGGCTCTCAAAAATTATATAAAAATTTGGATATAGATTTATCGGCCAATATATTGGTTATCGGCTTTCAAATATAAAGAATTATCGGTTATCGGTATCGGCCAAAATTTTTATATCATTGCATCCCTAATATATATATATATACTACTATTCAAAAGTTATGGATCAGTAAGTTATTTTCTTTTTCTTTTCTTTTTTTAAAGAAATTAATACTTTTATTTAGCTAGGATGCATTAAATTGACCAAATGTTGCTGTAGACATTTATAATGTTACAAAAGATTTCTATTTCAAATAAAAGCTGTTCTTTTGAACTTTCTATTCATTAAAGATTCCTGAACAAAAAAAAAAATGGTGTCACAAAAATATGAAACGGAACAACTGTTTTCAACAACAATAATCAAATCAGCATATTAGAATGATTTCTGAAGGATCATGTGACTGAAGACTGGAGTAATGATGCTGAAAATTCAGCTTTGATCACAGGAATAAATTACTTTGTCAAATATATTCAAATAGAAAACAGTTATTTTAAATAATAATATTCCATAATATTTTGGTCAAATAAATGCAGCCTTGGTAAGCAAAAGAGACAAAAACTTTAAAAAAAAAATCTTTCTGACCCCCAAAGATTTTAACTAACAAATGAATCAGTGAATCATTCTTACTGATTACTTGAAATGATTCATCTGAATGAGTTGATTTACTAAAATGAATCAGACCTGATATAGAGGAGAAGGTTGTATGTTCAACACGAATAAACAGCAAAAGCTACACAGCGACTTCAGTACAAACAGCTTGTTACTGGAGAAGCTGCATTTTTCACAGCTAAGCAACTGTCACACTGACAAATGTTAGTGGTGCTGATACTTATAGTTAACAGCCTCTCCAGTGTGTGTGTGTGTGTGTGTGCACGACAGATTCAGTTCAGAGAAAGCGTCAAATATGATATGATACTATGATAGCTGTTTTAACTTTAATACCTCAGGCTGTTTCTCCGAGTCAGCAATGAGAACAAATAGAGCAAATGCAGTTTTTTGCTTCTTAGATGGTTCTCCTGAAACTACACAGAGTTTATAGAGTTTCAGAAGAGATCTCAATAATATCTCAAAGTGTGCTCAGAGTTCCTAAAGATACCAAAGATAATGTTCTCAATATGAACACATAAAAAAATGATCTGAGCTGCTCTCCACATTCATGTTATAGCTCTGTACACTTATTGGATGAATCATTTGTTTCTCTTTTTATTTCTGCTATGGGATTTTAAGATACCTGAGCTATGAAAAAGCAACATCTGAGCATTAAAATAAATAAAAAAAGATAAAAACATCTGATTGACAGCTTGCAAAACAAGTTATATGTCAGACTGACAGAGATATCGCTGATATTTTGTCTGAAATGTCAGGTGAGTCACTTTATGCGATTATAAATGCAATTGTTTTGTTTTTTAAGGCGTCTTCATTTGCATCTTACGCAGAAGAACGGAAACAAACTTTAAAAATGAATCAGAGTGAATGAAATCAATATAATTTGACATTTTAAATATTTTAGCACTGAAAAAAAAAATCACTGTGACTTACTTTTAACATTTATATTGCTTCATTCATGACCTAAAAAACTGTGGAAAACGATATTAAAGTCACGCACATCAATACTTTGATGAAGTGATGAATATATATTTCAAAAACATCCTATATTGATGTAGGATTTGCTAGTATATTTCACAAATAATTATGAAGTTAAAAGTGAAATTTAAGTAGAAAGACTGAAATAGTTTATTCTTGTGTAATTTTTGTTTTTATTACAACTTAGAATTTTTTTTTTTTTAGGTAAAGTAAATAAATGGGATTTTGGGACAATGCAATCTTAAATTGTTTTCCAGTCATTTGTGCACTGAAACTGCTGTGCAATTATTTGATTCTTCCAAATCGTTCTATTATTGTGGAATCAAATATATCAGCAGCCGGGAAATTTCCCAAACACCAATCACAAAACACTGCGACAGCCGACCAATCAGAGCCCATTGTGCTTTTCAGAAGGAGGGGCTTCATAGAGACAGGAACTAAACAGAGCGTTACTGACAGACTGGGAAGAGAGGAGCTGCAACAATGGAGAATATGAGGAAAATAATCAACATTCAAGCAGGAGAACCTGCATAAACAACATCAAGACTTTGTAAACGGCATAATAGGTCCTCTTTAAGGCTGAAAATGAAAAAAGGCTTTAGTTAGTTTGAGTTTGAGGTCGGACACGACTGACAGTTTCTCAAGTCCGTCACCATCACGAATCAAAGACTAGTTAAACTCTCATCAGCCAAAGTCTGAGCGTCTTTGTCAAGCGAATATAAAGCCCAAAGGCGCTTTGCATGTCTAACGTTTGTGATGAATTCAGTGGCTCTTAATTCCACTTGGCATTTTCTGATTAAATCAGCTTCTGTGTTTTCCAGCTCTCTGCTTCTACATCCAAAACACCCACTGCTGAAACTCAGCGCCAGCGGCTCCCTCCCCGTGTGACTTCATCAAAGTGAGACGCGGCTGACACTGATGCGGTCGTGCGTCTTCTGGACGCTGCGGCTGCAGTAATTGGCTGCTGCTGCTTCTTGCTGTTGGTGTTTGACTGGTTTTTGTGAGTCCAGACTCAGTGCCGGATGTCTAAAGGAATGAGGGCAGATGTGAGGACTCGAGTTAGGAAATCAGCAGGGTAAATCATAGAGCTGCATGATTAATCGTTAAAAGATCACGGTCTTGATTCAAACAACCAGAATCTTATTCCTAAATGACAACAATTTGTCTGTGTCTTTTAAACCTTTGAAAAAAAACATAGCAAACATTCAGATCTGTGTTCTGATCCAGAGCAGTTCATATTGTCACAATAGTAATGATAAAAGTTTATAGTTCAGATATAAACACCGATGTCTACAGTAGCGATCAAAATAAAGCAAATCACCTTTTAAAAGTAACTTGACGCTTCAAATAAAAAGGGTATCAATTACATCATTACACCAGTAGGTGGCGACAAGTGACTGTTAAAAAATTAATTTGTCATTGAATCATTCATTCAAGAGATTCGTTCAAAAACACTGATTCATCCAGTAATGAAATAAGTGAAGCATTTATGAGTGAGTCATTGAATTATTCACTCAACCTGATTTCTAAAAATTTAACATTTTTAATTAGACTACATCAATAAAGATTTTTATATTCTTCGTCAGAACTCAATTTAATCAGAATCGTGCAGCCTGAAATCTAAACTGTTCTATAAACTCTAAAACATTTGATCAAAATGCATTTATTTAGATGTTTTTAATTTATATATCCATTTTATTTATTTACTAAAGCACATCTGTTTGGTGCTTCACAACTTTAATATCCTTTTTTATATTTCATCCAATATGGAAAAGTGTCAATAAAGATAATTAAATCCAGTGTTAAAATTCTAAACAAAAACTGAAATGAAAAATCTTTTTCGTTACCTGAAATAAAGCTGAATTAAATTAAAATATAAATATTAAATGCATGGAAAAACTTAAATGAAAATTAGAAATGTTGCTTTAAAGTGATATAAAATAAGTTATGTAAATTATGTACTAAAATTACTAAAACTGAAATGTAAATAAATTAAAGATAAATAGAAATACTTTTTAAAAACACGCCAAAAATATGTGAATGACAAAAAATGACAAAATTACTAAAACTTAAACCAAAAACTGAAAACAATTACTATAATAGTATATAAATATTATTAAGATAACTGGTTCAGTTGGATTATCTATAGCCAATATTTGTTTACAAAGTATTTTTATGCATTTTATATTTTTGCATCCTCAGTAAACACAATTACTGCATGTTGCAAAGCTAAAGATGCAAATATGCATAAAAATAAACAATAAACAAAAATATTGCATGTTGCTATGCTGTGCGTTTTTCCATATTAGATTACTGCATCCTCAGCATAGCAACATACTAACATTATTTGTGCTGCCTATACAGTAGATTGTCTGAATTGGTCTCTTATGAGGCTCCACTTCTATAGAGACGGTATGAAGTAAGGCAGATCACTGATGAGCACAGATTCACTGATGCGGTCAAAGAGTTTCGCTCTGAGATGTTTTCTGCCTCTTCTAATGGACCTGTTCAGCTCATCAGCACATCTGAGAGAAGATAATGAGAGATAATGAGCATTAATGAGCATTTCGCTCCACTCTAATGCCTCTGCAGACTCAAAGAGTAGCGGACACATTAAAACAACAAATAACCTCGAACACAACACACCTCAGGAAATTTCAAAATGCCATCAAACTCTCCAGAGTGAAGCTACATTTTCATGATAATATAAAATAGACATATTCCCATTCCCTCTGTTTATCACATGCTGCCTCTATTTACAGCTCTGTCTCACTCAGACAGAGAGAGTTAGTTAGACAGACAGACAGAATGAAAGCGCTTCTCATCTCACATGCCCACACACATCAGAATGAAGCGTCTCTCCTATTCAAACCAGTCTAAATCTAATCCCGTTCTGGAGCAGCACTGACATTTACATGCAGGGAAGTCTGTGGGAGTCAAAACCACCCACAGGAAAGACAAATCACACATCTTACAAATAAACTGCAATGAGATCTAATGGAAACTCCCGTACCCCGTAATCTCACTGTGTCGCCTTTAATAATGTACCGTACCGATAACCATGACATTAAAAACATCTATAAATATACCGATATGGTGGCCGATAAGTACTACAATTACTAGTAAAGTACATAAAAAAATGATCAAAACTTTAACTAAAATTTAAAAGAAAATTGAAAATATAAAATAAAACCTAACTGTAACACTATTATAATATAGGCTATAAACAATGCCACAATAACTAAATAGATGCACTAAATGTTAAAGTCAATGCAGAGATCGATTCAATACTGCCTTTTCCTCTCAATTATCATGCATCATGTGACCCCGAACACCTGACACATGTAGAAGCAACTGAAGTCGCTCACAGGTTTGAAGGTGATGATGAAGGACTGAATTACTCAGGCTATATGAAGAGACTCGTAAATCTCTCTCACTGAGAGCAGATAAACTAAAGCAGGTGTAAATCAAATGGGTTTACAACTCTACTCAGAGTATATGAAACATCTCCAGCAGCCTGCATAAATAACACGCTACAGCTCCACGATTGATCGCTAAAAGATCGCAATCTCACCCACGCTTCCTAAATGCCTTTGGTTCGGCTCTGTCGATTAAACCTTTTTTATACCTTTAAACCATTTAAACATTATTTCTGTGTTACAATAATTCAGACTATCACAGAAGTACACTGATGTCTATGGTGACGATCAAAATAGAGCAAATCACCTTTTGAAAGTAACTTGATGCTTCAAATAAAGATTGTATGAATTACATCATTACACCAGTAGGTGGTGACAAGTGATTGTTAAAAATGTATTTGCCACTGAATCATTCATTCAAGAGATTTGTTCAAAACACTGATTCAAGTCTATGAGTGAGTCATTGAATCATTCATTCAAAAATAAATATATAAATAATTCAAAATGAATATATATATATATATATATATATATATATATATATATATATATATATATATATATATATTACATATATGTGTGTGTGTTTGTGTGTGTGTGTGTGTGTGTGTTAAGGATGCACCGATATGAAAAGTTTGGCTGATACTAATAACCAATAATTCTTTATATTTGAAAGCTGTTAAACAATATATTGGCTGATAAATCTAAATCAAAATTTTTATATACTTTTTGAGAGTCTGATTACAAAAACAAAAGTCTCGCCATTAAAAGTGAGACATTCCTTCATTAAAAGAGATTTGTTCAAAAACCCTGATTCATCCATTAATGAAACAAGTGAAGTCTTTATGAGTGAGTCATTGAATCATTCATTCAAAAATAAATATATAAATAATTAAAAATGTATATATAAAAGTATATATGCACCAATATGAACATTTTGGCCGATACGATAACCGATAATTCTTTATATTTGAAAGCAGATAACCGATATATTGGCCGATAAATCTAAATCCAAATTTTTGTATAATGTTTGAGAGCCTGATTACAAAAACAAAAGTCTCAGCATTAAAAGCCATGTCCCAAACACACTATTATAATGTTCTTGTTATAATATTATGTAGCTTTTATGACAGACTTGTGCTGCACATGTTGCACTTAACTGTATTTTCTTTTTGAAGTGATTTTAATAATATTTCAAACAATTCAAAACCATCATGGTGAACAGTGTGCATCTGAAGTGTACATTTATCAGCTTTAATATATCGGCCAAATGTTCTTATTTGGCTGATAACATTAAAAAGGAACATATATCGGCCGATACTGTGGCCGATATATTGTGCATACCTAATATATATATATATATATATATATATATATATATATATATATATATCGAGAATCGTGCAGCTCTATAATATGCAACTTAGAACTAAAGGATTATACCAGCTCAGGTTTAAAACATACGTCTCCCTTTTTTCATATCTGTAAAACTTTAGTACAAAAAAAAAGAGAAAATATAACTGCACAAATCAAATAGGCTTATTTATTTTTAAAACTTTAAAACTTTCGGCTTTTTTCCAAGGTGTCTTTAAATGTTTAGCACAAGCATTCATAAATTAGCACATTAAATTAAATGTGGAAGATTACGCAAGACTGCATTTATGAAAAATTTACACAGAAACTCATTTAGCTCGTGTTTCATGAAGGAAGCCCAATGAATTACACTAACAAACAACAACAATAAACTCAAAAACATATGCTAGCAATATTAGTAAAATAAAAATAATAGACAAAACACTCTACACAGGTATGCAAATACAATACATTGGATACCATGCATGTTTTGTATGCTTACAGCATATGTATTCATTTAAATATAGCCTAACATAAAATGCAGATCGATTAAGCACAGTTTTAAACTCTCAACTCAGCTGGAGCCGATTCAACACAGAAAACTGCGTCAGGCATCTTTACAGAGAAACAAACAGATCAAAGTCTCGCCAGTGGCCATAACCGCTCCATGGCCAATTACTTTAGCGCTTTACCATAGACGAGTACAAAAGCAACAGACAAGAATCCTCTCTAAAGGAGGAGAAACATGAAATAATGAAGCTTTAAGCCAGAGGCCTATCAGTCGATGAATCCAGAGAGATAGTAAGACAGTAAGTGTGTTTTAATCCACACACCAATAACTCTGTGTGTTTGGACAGATACGAGCCGGCCGAGCTTAATATAGCCAGCGGTCGCAGGTGCCGAGCATCTGAGTGTGAACTGGAAGGAAAACCGAGTGTTAACCAGCTGTCTGGTTGCCATGGTTTCTCTGGAATACCGGGAGACTCAAACTAACCGTAAACGTCTATTGTCTTCTGCATATGGATATGGGTTCACACTCAGTGGTGGTGAGACTCTGCGTCTTAACACATTTATATTGCAGCTTTTTAAGGTCTGCTGAAAAAGAAACACATATTTAGATGATTGCACATAATAAAGGCTGAAAATTTGATTTGATAGGGAAAACAATTGCAAGGTTGAAATCTGTATACTTTTTAAATATTTTTATTGAAAATAAGTGTTATTTGACATTATTAGGGAATATTTAATTTATTTTAATTGCTAATTGTGAATAAAGAATAACTGGCATTAAAATAATATACTAAAGATAGCAAAACAAGACGGACTATTAATATATCCATTGCAAAAAGTGTAAATGTTTTGTTGACAGAAGTACAGATTTTATATGTGCAATCTAATATATTCAGGCTGATTTCGTCAATTTAAATTATTGAAATATATTTAAATAAATTTGCATGCTCCCTGACAAAATATTTTTATTTTTTTTTAAAGATACAAAATAGGATTCTATAAAGAAAACAATTGCAATGTTATAAATTAAAATATATTTATAATTAATAATTTGTATGTTACCTGACAAAATATTTTTACTGTGTAATTTAAAAGAAAATACAAATAGGATTTTATAAAGAAAACAATTGTAATGTTATAAATCAAAATATATTTATAAAAATTAATAATTTGCATGTTACCTGACAAAAATTTTTAATGTGTAATTTAAAAAAAAAAGATACAAAATAGGATTTTATTGTGAAAACAATTGTAATTTTATAAACTAAAACTATATTTATTATAATTATTAAATATTATTTATTATTAGTACAAATAAATGTTATTTGAGAATATTAAATATATAAAAAATATATAAAAAATAGCATTAAAAATGATTGCAAATGATGAAACTAAAGATAGCAAAACAAGACAGACTTTTGTAAAAAGGTGTACATTTTCTGTTGACAGACTTATAGATGATTTTATAGTGTGCAATCTAATATATTCAGGCATACTTAGTCATGTTCAATTATTGAAATAGATTTAAATAAATTAAAAAAATTTGAATGTTACCTGACAATATATTTTTACTGTGTAATTAAAAAAGAAGATACAGAAAACAACTGTAATGTTATAAATTACAATTATATTTATTATAATTCTTAAATATTATTAGTACAAATAAATGTTATTTGAGAATGTTAAATATATAAAAAATAATATTTTTCATAATTTAAAAAAAAATAGTAAAATGATTGAAAATTATGAAACTAAAGATAGCAAAACAACAGACTTTTGTAAAAAAGTGTACATTTTCTGTTGACAGACTTATAGATGATTTTATAGTGTGCAATCTAATATATTCAGGCTAATTTAGTCATGTTCAATTATTGAAATACATTTAAATAAATTAAAAAAATTTGAATGTTACCTGACAATATATTTTTACTGTGTAATTAAAAAAGAAGATACAGAAAACAACTGTAATGTTATAATTTAAAATATTTTTATAATAATCATTAAATATTATTAGTACAAATAAATGTTATTTGAGAATATTACATGTTTATAAATTCATATTTCATTGTTAATTAAAAAACTGGCATTAAAAATGATGAAACTAAAGATGTTGACAGACTTACAGATGATTTTCCATCTGATCTGAACCCTTTCATTCATGCAACCTAATATATATAATATTAGGTTATTTAAATAATAAAAACAGGAAATTTACATGCAATTTCCAAATTACTACTTTTTAATGATCACGTTTGCACACATCTGCCTCTGTAAGTGAACAGAAAAACACAAATTCATCAACCAAAATACGCTTGAAGGCACTCGATATCAGCGTCTGTCTACGTGTCACGCGAGGAGAACAGACTATAAACACAAAGAAACTGAGAGGCCTTCCTTTGTTCGACTGTTTCTCTCTCTCATTAACTGCCCATAACACGTCTATGGTGAAAGGCTGAGGGGGGCTGGGAAAGACCTCCTGCGGACCCACGGAGCGAGCGCTAAAGGAGCTGCAATTAAAGACAAAGATGTTGGAGAATAATAGCAGGTTCCTTCTCTTGTGAAATGGGATTACATTAATGAGAGTCATTATCAAAGACACTAAACTGCACAAAAAGACAGTTTTGTCTTTTTTTGCAATGCTTTTTAGAAACAGAATGAAATTTATTGGCAAGTATGTTTACACACACAAGGAATTTGCCTTGAAATTGAGTGTGTGTGTGTGTGTGTGTGTGTGTGTGTGTTTGTGTGTGTATAAAAGTGAGAATCCCTCTGACACACCGGAGCTGTCCAGTGCTGAAACACAGTCACATGGGCTTCTCATACTGATAACTACAGCTACATTATTAACTCTGAGTTAAAGCAATTTTGTTTTTTCTTCTTTTTTTCAAATTTCACATTCAATTGAACTCTCTCCCCAACAGAGTTTTATTTATTTTATTCATTTATTTTTAAGTTGCCAGTCAGCGCCAGCATTATTGATCATTTTGTCAAAACTTTTGTTGTATGAATATCTGAACAATACAATATATCAAAAGAAAGAGCAGAGCGTCTGCTTTTAAATGAATAAAAAACATTTTATTCTAGCTTCAATCATTCTTTCTTTATCAACTCTTAAATGTGGGTAAGTTTCATAAAAATAAACATTTTGAACAAAAAGCTGAGAAAATTGCATTTGATCGATGATCAAAACACAGATGGAGTGGATCGAGTCCATCAAGCTTCACGGTCGCTTCCTCTTCATGGATCGATATTTCATTCAGTAACGTTAGGCAGTTTTGATTTATATGCTGTTTAATGTTTGATGATGCGTTCTGTCGCTTGTTTCTTCGTCTGTGTTTTGATCTGGAGATTCTAAAGATGTGTAATAGCGCCCCCTATCCACATGGATTGCCAGAAAATTCTGTCAATGATGGGAAAAGAGTTCATTTATCTTTATTTGACCTTTCCAACATGTTTATGTAATTCGTGGAGCATCGCAGAGCAATGCAAGATGAGCATTTGTGGTTAAAAAGTATATAATTTTGTATTTTTTTTAGAAAATGAGCAATGGTTTCTCTAGATGAGACTCTTATTCCTCGTCTGGGATCATGTAGAGCTCTTTGAAGCTGCACTGAAACTGACATTTGGACTTTCAACCCGTTGAACCCCAGTGAAGTCCACTATATGGAGAAAAATCCTGAAATGTTTTCCTCAAAAACAATCATTTATTTTCGACTGAAGAAAGTTAATTAAAATGTTTTTCAAAACACTGACACAGAAAGTTTGTGCAACTGTACAAAGCACGGTTATTTCAAAAGTGTGAAATGTTAATTAACCCAGGGTTAAAAAGGTGTCAAACCAGCTTTAACTGTAGCGTGAAAACACAAAAGACACATGCATCCTCATGAGGAACATGCCAAGAACAAGGCAGTTTGATATGATATGTGTGAATGTATCTCTTGCTGCTTATAAAGGAAGCTGATAATTTCCAATTATCTCATGTATATGATATGCCTAGATCAAAACTCACAGGCTATTCCCAGAGTAATGCTCTTATGCACCGTAAGCAGCGTACAGAAATAAAGGTGTTAAACTAAGGAGAAGACAAATGTTCTTAGGGATGACTTCTATTCCCAGACCTCATTTACGGTATACTCTGCATGCACACATGCAGTACGGCTGTTGTCTGGGTCGGTCTGATCTCAAACGCATTCAAACCTTCGTGTCTTCTATTGAACTAGACGCCCTGCAGCAGAGCAACACCAATTACCCACAATCCCATATTGGAAAGAAAAATCATAAATTAGATCTCTATACAATCTAAGTAGATTCTTCTAGACGGTAATGAGATTAAAGGAATGGCAATGGAGCCTTTTGCTAAAGTCTCCTGCTTTTCAAATATGCCTCCTCTAGAGGTTTAAAGGATCAAACTCTTTTCCAAAACCAAACTGTGCAATCAATCAAAATTTCATTAGTCACTTTCAGTCTGAGCAATAAAGGTTTATTCTACAGCACATGTACACAAACTTCTCAAAAGTTTTGAAAGTAACCTGCTTTTTCAGCCCAGCGGTGATTCAGCGTGTGTTAATGAACTGGTGTTTAACTTAATTAAACCAGCGTGAACTTTGACAAACATTATCAGAAGATTCTGCATGTGTGCGCAGCGGTCCTCTACAATGAGTCAACGCATGGGGTTGATTTCACTATCCATATAAAATGCATAATCATGTTAAAAATTGTGCTTCCAAAAAGGATTTCACAGCCTGAGAACATTTTCCAGAGTTAGTTAATGCAGAAATAAAAAATAATGCCATCAGTTACTCACTCTCATGTTGTTCCAAACCTGTAAGACTTTATTCATGGAGAGCAAAGGCTGCTGTTTTCCACCAAATTAAAGAATAAAATGACCTTCAAGCTCAAAAAAGATGTCCATAAGAAACTGGTATCATTTTTATTTCTTTTCATAAATCTATTGGTCAGCCGTCTTGTTTTTCTGTGGGTTTTGCAAAAACGTAACCGTATTAAAAAGGGCTTGCAACTCCTCAAACTGTCAATCAAAACTCGTAACTCCTCCCGCCTCTATCACGAATGGAGGATCACATGCAGTTTGGACCGTCTCTGCTTGTTTGCAATGCAATGGTCAATAAAGAACTGTTAGTTTGAATAAGTACTGTGTTTTCTTTACTCAAGAAACACTGTATATATATATAAAGACTCATGTTTTATGTGTTTGAGGATTGGAGAAGAGCATTTGTTGTCAAATCACAGCCAGCAGGGGAGAGTGGGGTAAGATGAGCCAGTGGGTAAGTTGACCCACCCCCTGTATTTTGGCAACAATACACTTTTATTGTCATGTGACCATATATTTTGGGAAGCACCCATCATTTCTGCCAGACTGTGAAAAGGAGAAGCACATTGGGAAGGCAGCCATTTACTTTAAAAACGGTTTTTGGCTTGTCAAAGTAAAATTTTGGCATAACAGATGTAATGGCTGTTATAACAAAGCAAATTTGTCCAGGTCTAAAAATATTTATGATGCATATTGGTGATTTACATATAAAACCATGCAAATCATTTAGTTAAATATTAGCCTGAAGCGAGTTTTTTCCAAAATGGCATCTATGAGGCAAAGTGAGCCAAATGCTGTGGGGTAAATTGAGCCAGTGTTTTAACTTACACCACCATAAGGCACTTTTATTCATTTATTCATAAGTGACATTTATTTATTCATTCTAGTTTAGTTTTTATTTAATTTTACTCATCAAACTCTCTGTTAAGTCTGTTTTTGTGAAGGTTACAACTTTGGTGTTCAACTTATTGTTTCAGAAATGCAAACAATTAAAGATATTGAAATTTCAACTTCATTTGTTTGGTTTTATGTTGTTTAAGTTAGCTTTAAGAAAAGAAATATGAATATTTGTAAAAGGAAATTTGATTATTAAATTAGTTTTTAAAAAGAGGTAAATTACAATTTCACATTTGAAGTTTGATTCAGATTCAGTTAGACGGTCAGTTTACACACACCTACTGACTCGGATCAACTTACCCTTAATCTGGGGTAAATTGGGCCACAGGAACACTTTTTTATAAGAAGCCATATTTTTAGAACCCTTTGTCATAGATATATTCCAATAATTTAAAATGATAGGAAACATCCTGAAATATTTTCATTGTACTACTGCCTCATTTTCCTTTATCTTGGACCACATAAGTAAAAAAAATGGCTCATCTTACCCCACTCTCCCCTAAAAAGCCATTCCATTTCTTCAAAAGCAGAGTTTTGGAGATACAAAGTTTCTGCCCAACAGATATATTTCAAGTCTTCAAATATACATACAACAGAAATGTAAGCCGCAAACACCGAAAACGTTCTCCTCGTAGCTCTAAAATCATATTTAGGTTGCATGAGCAACTATTTTTATGGTACTTTCACGATTCTGTCATTTTTGGAGCCCATCCTATTCTGCTTTCATTAACGTCAAGTCAGCTTTACATTAATAAACAGGAAAATAACAGTGGTAATGTTGTGAAATTCATCAATTATAAAAACCAATTCAATTCAAGCTCTACAAAAGACAATAGTGTCTTTATTTAATATTGAACACTAATTGTCTTCTAAACCCCAACTGAGCAAGCCAAAGGCAACAGCGACAAGGAACCATGGATTGTATGGAAAAAAGCAGTGTGAACATTCTTCAAAATGTCTCCTTTTGTGGAAGAAAGAAACTCATATGAGTTTAGAGCACATGATGGTGAGTAAATGGTTGAATTATCATGTCAAAAGCATATGCATTACAAAATAACCACAGAATAATGTTGAAAGGTTCTGGAGGCGACAGACGTGTTTCTGATGGTGTGCCCGAGTTGTCGTGTGTCTGGCCGGCTGCCAAAGACCCTCCTGTGAACCTACACGCATCCAGACACGATTAATTATGCATGAGACTCACTGAAGGACCCCGAGCCGACAGTGTTCTTGAGAAGCTCCTGTGTTTGCACACAAAGGTTACAAGTGTGTGCTTGTTTCTGTGCTTTTTAGTTTTTCTGAAATAAATATGTGGCATTTGCCCAAGAAAAACTTACCACACTGCTAAAGTGTTGTGGGTGGTTGCCAGGGTGTCACTATGCAGTTGCCAGGGAGTTGCTTTGCAGTTGCTAGGATGTTGTGGATGGTTGCCAAGGCATTGCTACGCACTTGCTGGAGTGTTACAAAGCAGTTGCTAGGGCATTGTGGGTTGTTGCCAGGATGTTGATTTGCAGTTGCTAGGGTGTTGCTTTGCAGTTGCTAAGATGTTGTGGATGGTTGCCAAGGCATTGCTACGCACTTGCTGGAGTGTTACAAAGCAGTTGCTAGGGCATTGTGGGTTGTTGCCAGGGTGTTGATTTGCAGTTGCTAGGGTGTTGTGGGTGGTTGCAGGGTGTTGCTATGCAGTTGCTAGGGCATTGTGGGTTGTTGCCAGGGTGTTGATTTGCAGTTGCTACGGTGTTGTGGGTGGTTGCCAGATTGTTGCTATGCAGTTGCCAGGGTGTTGCTTTGCAGTTGCTAAGATGTTTTGGATGGTTGCCAATGCCAAGGCATTGCTACCCACTTGCTAGAGTGTTGCATAGCAGTTGCTAGGGCATTGTGGGTTGTTGCCAGGGTGTTGATTTGCAGTTGCTAGGGTGTTGTGGGTGGTTGCGAGAGAATCGCTATGCAGTTGCTAGAGTGTTGCTTTGCAGTTGGTAGAGCATTGTGGGTGGTTGCCAGGGTGTTGCAATGCAGTTGCTAGGGTGTTGTGGGTTGTTGCCAGGGTGTTGATTTGCAGTTGCTAGGGTGTTGTGGGTGGTTGCGAGAGAATCGCTATGCAGTTGCTAGAGTGTTGCTTTGCAGTTGGTAGAGCATTGTGGGTGGTTGCCAGGGTGTTGCAATGCAGCTGCTAGGGTGTTGTGGGTGGTTGCCAGGGTGTTGCTATGCAGTTGCTAGGGTGTTGTGGGTAGTTGCCAGGGTGTTGATTTGCAGTTGCTAGGGTGTTGTGGGTTGTTGCCAGGGTGTTGATTTGCAGTTGCTAGGGTGTTGTGGGTGGTTGCGAGAGAATCGCTATGCAGTTGCTAGAGTGTTGCTTTGCAGTTGGTAGAGCATTGTGGGTGGTTGCCAGGGTGTTGCAATGCAGCTGCTAGGGTGTTGTGGGTGGTTGCCAGGGTGTTGCTATGCAGTTGCTAGGGTGTTGTGGGTAGTTGCCAGGGCATTGGTATGCAGTTGCTAGGGCACTGTGGGTGGTTGCAAGAGAATTGCTGTGCAGTTACTAGTGTTGCTTTGCAGTTGGGAGGGCATTGTAGGTGGTTGCCAGGTTGTTGCTATGCAGCTGCTAGGGTGTTGTGGGTGGTTGCCAGGGCATTGCTATGCAGATGCTAAGGCATTGTGGGTGGTTGTGAGAGAATTGCTATGCAGTTGCAGAGTGTTACCTTGCAGTTGGTAGGGCATTGTAGGTGATTGCCAGGGTGTTGCTATGCAGCTGCTAGAGTGTTGTGTGTGGTTGCCAGGGCATTACTATGCAGTTGCTAAGGCATTGTGGGTGGTTGCCAGGGTGTTGCTATGCAGTTGCTAGGTTTTTGTGGGTAGTTGCCAGGGCATTGCTATGCAGTTGCTAGGGCACTGTGGGTGGTTGCCAGAGAATTGCTATGTAGTTGCTCTAGAGTTGCTTTGCAGTTGGTAGGGCATTGTAGGTGGTTGCCAGAGTGTTGCTATGCAGTTGCTAGGGTTGTGTGTGTGGTTGCCAGGGTGTTACTTTGCAACTAACAAATCCAACTAAAAAGATATTCTTTGATATTTTGCTCTGTTCATGTATGTGCGAAATTGTTGGTAAATACAAATGTACATCTCATCATTTAGAAGAGTAATTCCAACAAGCCACACTCTGAGGTATTGTTCATGTAATGAGTCCAAGACTTAGTGTTAGGGGTTTGTACAAATCACTAACAATAAAGATGAACAACGGTGATAGTGAAGCTTGACTTAAACACCACTAATGAGGCACATTTCAGTTGTTTAGTTGCACTTGATGCTCATTTCTGCTTAGTTAAACCACCTCTACGCTCCACTGCAGAAAGTTCAGTATGCAGATGGTCAGCAGAATAAATCAATCAATACAGCAGAGTGTTTAAACCCAGAACAGCAGCGTGTTTGTTAAAGAAACATCACGTCCATATCACTTCATCAGCTGCTGATCCATGGAGATGAAGGACTTAATGGCAAATACAGACTAAGCTCTGAGCAAACAGCCACTGTCACACAAACACTGAGAAACATGTCTTATAAAGGACACTAAGGTCATGAACACACAATACAGACCAATGAATAATTCACAATAAGGCTCTAAGTTTTACATGCTACAGGTGAAATCAGAAATTTTTATATACAATAAAAAGAAGCTAACAATGTGGCTAAATCTGGTGTAGGATTTCCACAACACATTGAATTACATGTGAAATTTTGAAGTAGAAAGACCGAAATAGTGTTTTATTGGAAAACATAGTCAAAAAATCAACAAATTAGATAATTATTTACAGTGTACTTTAAAAATCTGGTATTTTTGAACTGGAAAAAAAAATCTATATTTTTCACTTTCAATATCAACCAAATCAGAGCAATTATGATATTTTTAAAACATTCAAAATCCAGGTGATATATCCATGCTAAATCCAAGTCATAATCCACCCCAAAATCTAAAATTATATTTTACATAAAGACATTTTTTATGCAATTAAGCTATTATGATTTTGAAGTTGGGCTGAAAATGGACAAACCCAGCGGTTGGGTTAAATGTTTGCCCAACATGGGTAGTTTTATTCAACTCAATTATTATTTAAAAATGACTATATGTCTGGCTTAAAATGAACCCAGAATAGGTTGGAAAATAAAAATCAGACACATAATTAGATGCAACAATAACAATCAAAAGGTGAACATTTATTAATAAGCAATTTAATAGATGTTCATTGTTTAATTATGAATCATTAAACTTAATGAATAAATGTCCATTTAATAAACATATTAATAAATGTTCATTTCCAACACACTTTGGGTTCATTTCAAGCAAGAAATACAGTAATTTTTAAACAATAGTTGGGTTAAATAAAACTACAAAGCAGGTTGAGCAAACATTTAACCCAACTGCTGGGTTTGTCCATTTTCAACCCAACTTGGGTTGTTTTTAACCCAGCATTTTTTAGATTGTAGATTGCCACAAAACCATATGATAGTATTTAAGACAATTAAGCACATTTGCCGCAAATTCTCATTAAATTAATGCAAAAAAAAAACAAAAAAAATATATTATTGTAACAATACAATAAAGAAACCCATTTAGTTTGGACACAATTATTTTTTTTAAATATATTTAAATGCAGCCCAACTACCATCATGATTTGTTAAATATTTTAAAATCTAAAAAACATTTGCCATATTTTTGCAATATGGCAATGAGAAATGGAGGGTGTTTAAATGTCATGAAAATAATGTCACAGTGCTGTAATGTCAGTCTCAATGGAATCTCTTGGAGCAAAATATAATTTCTTTTCATTTCGGGGTGAAATATGACCTATAGACTATATAGAAAATATAGACTGTCAATGACTGTTTTCAATGCTCACATAGGCTCTGTGCGAGAGAGAGAGAGAGAGCGGTGAGTGTCATGAAGTGGACATACAGCTGGATAAGAGCCTCTCTGACATTGTATTGAGCCGATTTTTGAGCAGACGGGGTGTTTAAGAGGACAAAAACACAGACAGCTGCAGGAGAAGAAAGAGAGAGAGAGACCACTGTCTTCATTTTATATATTTTAATATGTATAATAGTTCTATAAATGTCAATCAAACTGCTACAATTTAATGTATTTAATGTATAAATGAATATGTGTGAGAAAAAGAGAAAGAAAGAGGGGTTCGTACTGCATCAATCAGTCGCTGAAACACAAAGGCTGACCAGATTGATCAGATTTGTGAACTCTACATAACACCTGACCTCAGGCCCTGATTTCTCTCGGATCTCTCCGACCCGTTCACCCTCGGCTCCCTTTACCCCTAAAACACCACCAATAAATCCATCACCATTAATCCTCTTATTTTCACTCAAACCTCTCATTGTGGTCTTCTAAAGCCGCACGTCAATTTGGGCCCGTGCTTGAGAAAATCACAAACTGCAGACAGTCCCGAAGGAAATACTTATGGAGAATCCTGGCAGCTGTCTGAGCCGCCCGTGATTATGATGTCACAGCACCGCGGTCAGTGGGTCTGAAGAGCGCCCTCATGGCCGACGGGGATGTGAAGAGGTGCCGGAATGAATAATAAATGCCCGCAGCTGCAGGGGACTTTTTGATCTCAAGCAACTTCAGTAAAGCTGCCAAAGGGAACAAGATCTTAGCCTATACCTCTCGCCTGGAACTGTCGAACACACTTACTGAGGCTCACGGACACTGATATCTCTCTTCTGCTATGAAGGAGCAGCGAGAGCATTCATAAGCAGATATTTACATCTGTACAAGATGAAAACAGCATCATAAATAAACTGATCTGAGCTCGGAGACATGCAGTCGTTGCCTTAGGGAGTATTACAAAAGGAAGCACATGATTACTAGAGGCAACAATAATAATCAATAGATACAAAAAATGCTGGGTTAAAAACAACCCAAGTTGGGTTGAAAATGGACAAACCCGATTAGGCTGTTTTAACCCAGTAACTTGGTTGTTTTAACCCAGCATTTGGGTTGTTTTAATCCAGTGATTGGGTTGTTTTAACCCAGTGATTTGGCAGTTTTAACCCAGCATTTGGGTTGTTTTAACCCAGTGATTGGGCTGTTTTAACCCAGCATTTGTGTTGTTTTAACCCAGTGATTGGGCTGTTTTAACCCAGCATTTAGGTTGTTTTAACCCAGTGATTGGGCTGTTTTAACCCAGCATTTGGGTTGTTTTAACCCAGCATTTGGGTTGTTTTAACCCAGCGATTGGGCTGTTTTAACCCAGCATTTGGGCTGTTTTAACCCAGTGATTGGGCTGTTTTAACCCAGCATTTGGGTTGTTTTAACCCAGCGATTGGGCTGTTTTAACCTAGCATTTGGGTTGTTTTAACCCAGCATTTGGGTTGTTTTAACCCAGCGATTGGGCTGTTTTAACCCAGCGTTTAGGTTGTTTTAACCCAGCGATTGGGCTGTTTTAACCCAGCATTTAGGTGGTTTTAACCCAGAGATTGGGCTGTTTTAACCCAGCATTTGGAGTGTTTTAACCCTGTGATTGGGCTGTTTTAACCCAGCATTTAGGTTGTTTTAACCCAGTGATTGGGCTATTTTAACCCAGCATTTAGGTTGTTTTAACCCAGTGATTGGGCTGTTTTAACCCAGCATTTGGGTTGTTTTAACCCTGTGATTGGGCTGTTTTAACCCAGCATTTAGGTTGTTTTAACCCAGTGATTGGGCTATTTTAACCCTGCATTTAGGTTGTTTTAACCCAGTGATTGGGCTGTTTTAACCCAGCATTTGGGTTGTTTTAACCCAGTGATTGGGCTGTTTTAACCCAGCATTTGGGTTGTTTTAACCCAGTGATTGGGCTGTTTTAACCCAGCATTTGGGTTGTTTTAACCCAGTGATTGGGTTGTTTTAACCCAGCATTTGGGCTGTTTTAACCCAGCATTTGGGTTGTTTTAACCCAGTGATTGGGCTGTTTTAACCCAGCATTTGGGTTGTTTTAACCCAGTGATTGGGTTGTTTTAACCCAGCATTTGGGTTGTTTAACCCAGCATTTGGGTTTGTTTTAACCCAGTGGTTGGGTTAAATGTATTATTTAGGTAGTTTTATTTAACTTTTAAAAATGACTGTATTGCTCACTTAAAATGAACCCAAAGTATGTTGGAAATCATCATTTATTAATATGTTTAATAAATGTACATTTAACAATAAGTTTAATGAATAATAATTAAACAATAAAGATTTATTAAATGGGTTATTAATAAATGTTCACCTTTTGATTATAATTGTTGCCTCTAGTAATTATGTGTCTGATTATTAATTTCCAACCTATTCTGGGTTCATTTCAATTTTCAACCCAACTTGGGTTGTTTACCACATTTTCATTCATGCATTTAGCAGTCACTTTCATCCAAAGCAACTTACAAAAGAGAAAGTATCAAATACTTAAGAGCCAAGATATGTTGCATAGTTTACGATAAAACGCTAATAATGTTCTAGCTAATGAAAAAAAAATGTAAATGTAAATGGATGAGGCTCTTTCAATCAATGCACATCAATCCGAGTTTCTTGTGGCATGCACCACGAATCTCCCACAAAGAAGGCGCACTAACACAACAATATTTCCACATTCACACATCAAGTCATGCAAGCAGAGATTACAGCATGCTGTCCAAACCGATTTGTATGAGATTACAGACATCTAGATGGTTAAATCGGATTTGAAATATCAGACATCCACCAAACCCCCTACAGCTGTATGTCTACTGCTATTAACCCGCAAGTAATATGATAATGATGCAAAGACCCGATTAATGAGATAATGATAGAACCCGCAAGTAATATGAGGCTATGATATGAAGTGTCCTCTCACCTGGAGTTGTTGAAGTTGTCAGAGCTCAGAGTACGAGTCCTCACCGGCTGAATGGAGGAAGATCAGCTGAGCAGAACCGAACCGAAGTGCGGATGCTCCGGTGCCTCTGGCAGAGAAAGAGCGTATCTCATCCGAGTCTGCTGGAACTTCAGTCACATGAAATGAATTGAACTCCACCAATGAAGCTGCAAAATGCTCTTGAACAGTTTCCGATGGTAAGGCAATGACAAGCACCGGGTACGCGCAGATTGACGCCGGTCTCTCCGCAGCGGCGCCTCCGTCTACTGGAGGAGAGATCAGAAACAAAAGGGTGCTGAAGACGAAGAGGAGCACAGCACTCCACAAACCCCCTCCCGAACCCGAGAGAGAGAGAGAGAGAGAGAGAGAATTTGAATAGAACTCATTGGAGAATATATCAATATATCATGACTGTTAACAAATCATTTTAGGTTCCTATTGCATTATAGATTAGCTAAGTATTTTCGCAGCGGATAGAGGTTCTTTAGTTCCATAAAGAACCTTTAACATTCATGGAACCTTTCCATTAAACAAAATGTTCCTTATAGTGAAAAAAAAAAATGGTTCTTTTAAAAGAACTGCTGTTCACTGAAAGGTTCTTTGTGGAACCAGAAGTGATTATTCTATGCATTGCATTGCTGTGAAAACCCTTTTTTTTAAACTTTATTTTTAAGCGAGCAATATGAAAAGATAATCTGGTTTAATAAGTGTAAAATAGCAAATAATATAAGTCATTTTTAAAGGGAACCTATTATGCAAAATTCACTTTTGCATGGTGTTTGGATATAAATGTGTGTTTGCAGTGTATGTACACAAACACCCTATAATGATAAAAATCCAACCACTCTTTTTTTTTAATCCCCATAAATCATAAGCAGTGTCTCAGAACAAGCCATTTGCAGGTTCTCGGCAGTGTGACGTCACTTTAGCCACAGGCCCCGCCCACGAATGTTAACAGACACTGCCGTTTTAACGTAGAACCGCCCTGAGCGAGTTCACAGCGAGTTGTACACAGTCCGCCATTGCTGCACTGACAAGAACATCTCCTGAGCGTTTAGGTGTTCTGTAGCTGGATGGATTAATCCACAGAGCTCTCTCAATTTTCCTCCCGAAATCTGAGCCGCAGAAGATGAGGTGGATTCATTTTATTTTCGAATACAATGCTCCCTCAACTCTACTGAAATTCATTTATCTGCACGAATCATTTCACACCGGACTGCTTTGTGAACTAATGTCAATACAAAGAGACAATACAAAACAGAGGTTGTGCTAAAAAGTTGTTACTCAAGGATATATCAGTAAACTGTTCATGATCCAGCTTACAGCCTCCAGAGTGATACTGGATACGGCAGTATTGAAGGTGAGAGCACTTTATTACAGTTCATTAGAGTTGATTTACAGATATAAAGTGTACCAGTTTATCAAACACCTCCTGAATAGGCATAAGGTCTTTATATATTTGTTTATTGTTAGTTGTAACAAGTGTTACTTCGCTGTGTATGTTGATGATAATGCAAAGGAGAGAGAGAGTTTATGGTAATATTTTAATGCACACTTGCACTGTGTTTTATTAAACTCTTGCAATGATTTTCTAGAGTGAAAACGGATGCTTCATCTTTTTTTATAAAACGTTATAAAACTCATCAGTAAAGTCGAACAGGGTCCGGTACAACAGGCTTGTACTAATATAGTGAATAAAATCAAGAAGTCAAAATATAAGGTATAACCGTAATTAAACTAAACTATACCTGTTCTATCTCCATGCAGCATATATTCAAAGTTTCTGACAGTATGGTGCGTCCTGACTGACACCTGACCCTGGAGAATCAGCTTTTGAAGCTCCGCCCCCTTAGGCCGTGTACACTTTAAGGTCGGAACAGGTAGAAATAAACCCGTCATTAACTGTACAACTTCACTTTTTACTGTGTATTTACAGAACAGATTTATCTACAACATTTCAACCACATTTAAGTAACCTTTAAACATGAAGATTAGAGTGCATATTTTTACCTGCATAACTATCATGAACTAAAAAGAGGCATTCGTTTGAGTAGGAAACGGGGGTGTTTTCCGTCACGATCTGTACTTTTACAGTCTATGGAGAATGTATTCCCAAAACAAGCAATTTTTTGACACTCTATTGCATATTTACATAAGACAAGAAGGACAAAAACATTAGAGCTTTTCTCTTTTTTTTCTGATTGTTGAGGTTCGTTTACTGTGCAGGCGACGCCAAAAGTTGGATTATGAGGGATAGTTCACCCAAAACTGAAAATTATCCCATGATTTACTCACCCTCAAGCCATCCTAGGTGTATATGATCTTCTTTCAGATGAACACAATCTGAGATATATTTAAAAAGA
The DNA here is from genome assembly GCF_024489055.1 of Chanodichthys erythropterus. Classification (NCBI taxonomy): domain Eukaryota; kingdom Metazoa; phylum Chordata; class Actinopteri; order Cypriniformes; family Xenocyprididae; genus Chanodichthys; species Chanodichthys erythropterus. The sequence continues at coordinate 13,207,257 of NC_090236.1, forward strand.
GTCGGCGCGAATCTCTCCTGAAGGAGCTCCCTTATGTTTGTGTGGCCGGCAGACGTCTGTGAGGGACTCGAGATCGGTGCAACGCTCAGCTGACGCCAAAGACTATAGAATAAAATAACACAAGACGTGTCACTCGTATTGTTTTGAATGGGAGAAAGTGTAACGCGCAATATGGCGGAATAAGTCCCGCCTTCTAAATAAGAGCCAATCGCCAAATGGTAAAGTCATCGCGTCACTTCAGCGGCCGTTAGAATCACCGGTTTCTATAGAAACAGTCTGTGGCGAGGGGGGCGTGGTTCAGCGAGGTCTGCAACCGGGGAGAATAGCGGGAGATGCTTGGTAAGTGAGTGGGTTGGATACAAATCACGAACACCTGTTTCTCCCAGGGGGGCGGGACTCCCTGCTGCCGGGACGGACCCCGCTCCTGCTTCTCCCCTCTCTCCGCGCCATCTATTCAGCCCACTCTCTGCCACTGGAGCGGCGGGCAGGTCTGGGCCGGCCTGTTGGCGGTGCGGGGATCCAGATCATTTTGTGGATAAATGTCCGGTTATGGAGGTCCCCGACGATCCACAGGCCGCCCCTGGTCAGGCTGGCGGGTACCAAATACCTGTGAGTATCAAGGGGGGTACCTATCAGGCTTTGGTGGACTCAGGCTGTAACCAAACCTCTCTCCATCAAAGCCTGATTTCATCCGGGGCATTGGATACAGGCCGCATGGTTGGGGTTCGGTGCGTGCACGGGGATGTGGTAAGATATCCCGTAATGTCCGTCATAATTAAATTTAGGGGACAAAAGCATAGTGTTGAGGTGGCAGTTAACCCGCACCTCCGGCATCCGAGAATTTTGGGGACGGATTGGGGGAAAAGAACGCGGGGTGAGCAAGCGCGAGTACAGGTGGGAAAAACTGATCAGAGACCGGAGAGTTCTGCTGCAGGGGATCTGAGTGAAGCCGGAAGACTAATTCTTCCGGAACGCGATGATTTTCCCTTGGAGCAGTCTCAGGATGAGACATTAAAAAATGCATTTGATAGGGTCTCTATGATTGATGGTCAGCCTCTCCAGCCTGGACGTCCGCTTGCTTACCCATATTTCGCGATTATAAAAGATAGGTTGTATCGAGTGACCCAAGACACTCAGACAAAAGAAGATACAACCCAGTTATTAGTGCCAAAGAGCCGCAGGGAAATGCTTTTCCACGTGGCTCATTCTAATCCAATGGCGGGGCATTTGGGACAGGCAGCGACACTAAATCGTCTCATGACCCGGTTTTTCTGGCCGGGCATTCACGAGAATGTACGCAGGTGGTCCGCGTCTTGTCGTGAATGCCAGTTGGTGAAGTCAAGTCAAGTCAATTCAAATTTATTTATATAGCGCTTTTACAATTGGTAATTGTTTCAAAGCAGCTTTACATATTAGAAGCACAGAAAAAAAGGGAAGTGGTTAAAACTGTACAAACAAGCGTGGTAATATGTAACATATACAAGATGGTGCTACATTAAGCCAATGTCGGCTGACTTCCAGGGGTGGAAAAAAACCCCTAGGAGAAAAACCCAGCATGCTAGCACTGGGAAAAAAGTCCTAGAAGGGAAAAAACCCCTTGGAAGACATATATATGTAAATGTATATGGAGACCAAATTCTGAATTGTACATTTTTATTATAGAGATTAAAAATCGATTATATATAAATATATGTAAGCGGATACGGGGATCATGGGCTACGTTGTAGTCAGGTCCAGACGCAGGTTCTCCATCTGACCTGGATACGGCCTGGATCCAGCACCCGGCAAACCTCAGGATAAGCAGAGAGACAGATATTAGCGTAGATGCCATTCTTGTTCTGATGTACAGGTATATCTAGTGTTCTAGGAAATGTTCTCGGTTCCGGCCGACCTAATTATTGCAGCGTAACAATCCTTTAACGGATTTGAAAAATGTTAATGTATTGATAATGTGTTATGTGTATGCAAGAGCAAAGAGATGTGTTTTTAGTCTAGATTTAAACTGACAGAGTGTGTCTGCTTCCCGAACAATGCTAGGAAGATTGTTCCAGAGTTTAGGTGCTAAATAGGAAAATGATCTGCCGCCTTCAGTTGATTTTGATATTCTGGGTATTATCAACCCAGAACCGGTGAACCCACCGGCCACCCCAAAAGCGCCATTGCGCCCGCTTCCATTAATGCAGGTCCCCTTCGAGATAATTGGTATGGACCTCATCGGGCCATTAGAACGATCAGCAAGGGGACATCGCTTTGCATTAGTCATTGTTGATTATGCAACACGATATCCTGAAGCAGTGGCTCTCCGCAACATTTCTGCTAAAAGTGTTGCGGATGCACTGTTTCGCTTAATCTCCCGGGTGGGGATTCCAAAAGAAATCCTCACTGATCAAGGCACGGCGTTTATGTCACACACGTTACGCGAACTATACGAATTATTGGGCATTAAATCGGTTCGTACCAGTGTCTTTCACCCACAAACGGATGGGCTGGTCGAACGTTTTAATCGCACGCTTAAATCCATGATTCGTAAGTTAGTTCAAGAGGACGCCAAAAATTGGGATAAGTGGTTAGAACCTCTGTTATTCGCAGTACGAGAGGTCCCGCAAGCCTCCACGGGGTTTTCCCCCTTCGAGCTTCTCTTTGGGCGCCAGCCCCGTGGGGTGCTGGATGTCCTCAGGGAGACTTGAGAGGACGGACCATCTCAGGCCAAAAATGAAATTCAATATGTGCTGGACTTGAGATCAAAACTCCACACTTTGGGGCGGCTATCAATGGAGAATTTGTTACAAGCCCAGCACAGACAGAGCCAACTGTATAACCGACGGTCTAACCTACGTAAATTCGCACCGGGAGAAAAAGTGCTTGTATTGCTCCCTACTTCCAGTTCGAAATTACTTGCAAAGTGGCAAGGACCCTTTGAGGTCACACGGCAAGTGGGCCAGCTCGATTACGAGGTGGTACGGTCCGACAGGAGGGGGGCACGTCAAATCTATCACCTCAACCTCCTGAAAAAATGGAATGAGGCAGAATCAGTGATGCTGGCGACGGTGATTAGCGGGGAGGATGATCTCGGACCGGAGGCGAATGTAAAAACTCTCGATCTGGTCCCGGGGGGAGATCACCTCTCACCCTCCCAGCTCACTGATTTATCCAAATTGCAAACAGAATTTGCAGACGTGTTCTCTCCCCTGCCGGGACGTACCAACCTCATTCAGCACCATGTCGAGACGGAGCCGGGCGTGGTTGTTCGCAGCCGGCCGTATAGGTTACCTGAACACAAAAAAAAAGGTAGTTCAGGACGAATTAGAGGCAATGCTGAAAATGGGAGTAATAGAAGAGTCCAGCAGTAACTGGGCGAGCCCGATAGTTTTGGTTCCTAAGACCGACGGCTCGGTTCGTTTCTGCGTGGACTATCGCAGGGTGAATGCAGTGTCGAAATTCGACGCGTATCCAATGCCGCGGGTGGACGAATTTCTTGACCGGCTAGGTGCGGCTCGATTTTATTCGACACTGGACTTAACGAAAGGGTACTGGCAGATCCCCTTGTCGCCTTTATCCAAAGAAAAGACAGCTTTCACGACGCCGTTCGGATTACACCAATTTGTTACGCTTCCGTTCGGGCTGTTCCGTGCCACCTTTCAGCGACTCATGGATAAAATTCTCCGGCCCCATGCTGCATATGCGGCTGCCTATCTGGATGATATTATTATCTATAGTAATGATTGGCAGCGGCATATGCAGCATGTGAGAGCCGTCCTGAGATCGCTGAGAGCGGCTGGGCTCACGGCCAACCCGAAGAAGTGTGCAATTGGGCGCGTGGAAGTAAGGTATCTGGGCTTCCACTTGGGGCATGGGCAGGTGCGTCCCCTAATTGACAAGACGGCAGCGATTGCGACCTGTCCGCGCCCCAAGACCAAAAAGGAGGTTAGACAGTTCCTCGGGCTGGCGGGATATTATAGAAGGTTTGTACCTAATTATTCGGCCCTCACCAGCTCGTTGACTGATCTAACTAAAAAGGATGCTCCAGATACGGTCCAGTGGGCGGAGCTGTGCCAGCAGGCCTTTACCCAGGTGAAGGCTGCTCTATGTGGCGGGCCATTGCTTCACTCTCCTGACTTTTCTCTCCCTTTTCTGTTGCAGACTGACGCGTCGGACAGGGGGCTGGGTGCTGTCCTGTCCCAGGAGATAGAGGGTGAGGAGCGGCCGGTACTGTACATTAGCTGTAAGCTCTCGAAGAGAGAGGCTAGGTACAGTACCGTAGAAAAAGAGTGTTTGGCTATCGGGTGGGCCGTCCTCACCCTCCGCTATTATCTCCTGGGACGGGAATTCACTCTCTGTTCGGACCACGCTCCCCTGCAGTGGCTCCACCGCATGAAGGATACCAATGCGCAGATCACTCGTTGGTATCTGGCTTTACAGCCTTTTAAGTTCAAGGTGGTCCACAGGCCAGGTGTTCGGATGGCTGTGGCCGATTTCCTCTCCAGAAATGGGGGGGGGGCGCAGGCCGGACAGCTCCCCGGCCTGAGTCGGGCGGTGGGGGTATGTGGCGAGGGGGGCGGGGTTCAGCGAGGTCTGCAACCAGAGAGAATAGCGGGAGACGCTTGGTAAGTGAGTGGGTTGGATACAAATCACGAACACCTGTTTCTCATTCCAGTGATTGGCGCGGAGACGGGATAAAACGCCGTGAGAAGCAGGAGCGTGTGAGAGAGAGGGGAACTGTTGACTGAGTCGAGTCGAGGTTCGTGAAGTGAAGCCCTTGTGGATGGTGTAAACCAAACTTGGAGAGAAGCCCTTGTGGATAGCGTATGCCTAACCTGGAGTGAAGCCCTTTGTGGATTGTTTATTTTCGTTGTTGTGCGTTGCACAGTCCTTCTGTTGAACCGTTTTGATATTCAATAAAGACTCAGTCAGCAGTTGTTCGTCATCCCTGACCTCTTCCTTCCCCCACTACGAACTTAAGTCTACTACACAGTCAGACGTCTCTGAAGAGACGCGCATTTAGGTCTGCGCATGCGCATTAGCTTGATCCAGCCTGAAAAATTGATTTTTTGTCATGATTCGAGCGTTTAGAAACTAAATTTATGAGCCGGTTGTTGTTAGATTTCATTGGTGATTTCAAATATGAAATTTAATCGTAAGGTTGACAAACAGTTTTGGAGAATTTGATGTTTCCCCATTCAAAGAGATTGCATGATGCCCAAGATGCCCGAGAAGCATTTCAAAGATGGCCGCCGAGTGAAATGACTTGTCTTAAAGGGACTTTGCTGATGCTCATTATCATTCATTATCAACAGCATCGCGCCGTTTCCTTCACGGCTCTCGCCCGCCCTGCTTGTCACATCCTTATTCCTCCAAGATTTATAATGGTTTTGAAGCCAAAAATATTGCATCCATCCATAAATAAAATAATCCATACGACTTCAGGGGGTTAATAAAGGCCTTATGAAGTGAAGCGATGCGTTTTTGTAAGAAAAATATCAATATTTACAACTTTATTAATTCAAATAAGCTTCCGGCAGACAACCGTACACAGAATGTGCAAGTCGACTTGCGCCAAATGAGTAATCCATTGACGAAAAGTATGACGCAAACACCACTCTCGGTTCAAACAAATAGGGCTGTGCAACAAATTTAATCTCCTCTTCTCATATATCGAAATCTTCTGACATTTTTCTTAAAAAAATGATCATTTTAGACTTATAATCCTTGACCAGATTATTTGTTTTGCTCCGTCCTCTGCGTGTTCGTCATTACGTTGTGCATCAGGTCAAAGGATACTCTTCTGCCGCAAATCAACTAGCGCATTCTGTGTACGGTCATCCGTCGAAGCTAGTTATTTGAATTGATAAAGTTTTAAATAAGGATATTTTTCTTACAAAAATGCATTTCTTCTCTTTAGAAGGCCTTTATTAACCCCTTGGAGTCATATGGATTACTTTTTTATGGATGAATGCATTATTTTTTACTTCAAAACATGCCCCCGATTCACAACCATTATAAACCTTAAGGTCTAAGGATATTTTTAAATATATCTCTGATTGTGTTCATCTGAAAGAAGCTCATATACACCTAGGATGGCTTGAGGGTGAGTAAATCATGGGTGAACTATCCCTTTAACTAATCACACCCCAAATTTGGCCAATAGAAATTATACCTATCCTTTAAAAGGTTGACCCTCTGAAAGTCGTTGTATAATTTAGATACATTGGGAATAGCTATTACAGCCATAAACAGAAGTATATCAACCATGAAAAACATAATGAGGTTAATGGAGTCCATATTTAGAGTGAGCTGAGCTGATCGGAGCTGCATTAACTCACTGAACCCTCGGATCTGTGACGACTTTCACCCTAAGACTGTGCATCTAAAGTCTATAGATTAAAAAAAATCTCTGCTGGAGTCACCAGACATCTAACATTGTTTGAGACAAACTGTATAATTGCTTATTAATCTTGTTTGCACTTACGGAAATTAGGATTTTTAGCTTCAGTGTGGATCCGAGACAATAAATTCCCCGTCTCTCTGTTGCAGTGGAGAGAAATGCTGACTCAAGGCCTGTGACCAATAAACTTTAATCCTGGCATAGGTATCTACCACACACACACACAAACACACTATATATATTTCAGGTTACCAACATTTATCTAAAAACACACTAGTGTGTTATCTGGTTTTACTGTCACACTTTAAAGCCACCATTTACATAAACATTTAGAGAGCTGCATGGTGATAAAAAGGTCATAAACATCCTGTTGAGCTCCAGTAGATCAATATTACTACAAAAAATATATATTCAGAACTAATTTGTCTTCATTTTAAGGCTTAAAATAATGATTCTGCAATCTAACCTGACCCGTCATAAAGCAGCATTACTTAGTGTCGTGCCAGAGGAAGCTTTCTTCAGCCCCGGGGAACAGTCTCTCACTAAATATGAGTGTTTATTTCAGTTAAAGGCAGTGATTTAGTTGGCCGCTGTTTAATCACCAGCTCATGCATTAATTAATCTGTTAATGGACGCCATTAATCTCTCTCCGGGGCTTTTAACATCTGTTTATTTACATACCCGTCTGGATAAAATCTCACCTCTTCTAAAACAAAAGAGAATAAGGCCAATGTGTGTCTAATGGAGCTCTTATCTTGCAGTATCAGATTTGTCTCAGACGTTTCTCCTGAAAATAAAAGTATAGAGCTATAAAATACACTAAAAAAAAAGAAAGATTTTTTGATGCTGTTCAGTTTATTTAAACAATTTATTTTGATTCAACACCATTGTATCAGGTTTCTGGTTTAAATGTGATTGATTCAAGTTAAACTGACTTGAAATGATTACTCTTTGACTTAACTTGATGTTTTCATATTGGAATAACATGTTTAAATCAAGTAAACCCAACCAGGACTCAATCAAACAGGATTTTCACTTCCCATCATGCTTTGCAAAGGGGCTGAACTAGGAGTGTAAATGTTGAAATAAAGTGGAAGATGAGAAAATGGAAAGACTTTTTAATGTTCACTGTTCTATTATGTTGGTATTTAAAAGTTTCTGTTAATTAATAGTTTTAGAGTTAGCATTGTGGTGAATTGTTGCACTTGTGTTTGGGTTGAGGACCTGCTAACAAACTTTCAAATGACTTTAATAAGAAAGTAATCACTGTGGTAGTGCTCTGGGTTGCATTTCCCAAAAGCATTGTAAGCCTATGTTGATTGGAAAACCTTTGCCACCAATGGACTTATGATCAATTTATGCTTTACAATGTTTTTGGTTAAGGCAATTTAGTAATCTAGATTTCTAACACAGAACATAACAAAAGTTATATAAATCACAAAATTAAACAAGAAGAATTAATTGTAAAAATCAATGTATATGAAAACAATTTATTTTTTATTGCTTTTTATTTATTTTCCAAAACATTGCAAATTATTTGGGCTGACACTATTAAATTAAGCTGTGCCCAACCATAGTAAATAAGTTGAATCAGCCTTAATAAATTAAGTTGACCCAACATAAGTACATTAAATTGGAATAACAAAATTGCATAATGCTGAAATAAAGCAACTTAATCATGTGGAAATCCTTTCCATGATTTTTTTATGTTCGTTCAAAGAGTAATTTTTTGAGTGTAGCAGCTCAGATCATTTGATGAGAAGAGTTTGAGTTCATAGTGAGATCTCCAACTTTGACCACAACACACTGCTCCAAACGACACATTGTGCTTTTCAGAAGGAGGGGCTTCATAGAGACAGGAACTAAACAGAGCGTTACTGACAGACTGGGAAGAGAGGAGCTGCAACAATAGAGAATATGAGGATTCAAGCAGGAGAACCTGTTCTAGCAGAGCCTGAAAACAACAATGAGGTTTGGTATAAGGGCATAATATGGCCTCTTTGAGATGTATGTCTTTATGTCGAAACATTCTGGCACAAAAAAGTTCTTTAAAATTGAATAAGGAATCATGTAGGACCCCACTGAACCTTTTTTCTAACGTTTCTGTTGGATGCGGAGCTGCTGAGTTCTGTATCACAGCTGAAAACGCTCATAAACGTGATGAATGAACCTGACACAGTGCAGCCCTCTGCTTCACATAAAATAAAAAGCAATGTCTTTAAGCGCAGCGGCAAAGTTCCAGATAAGTAAAAGCAATACAGTGAGAAGCACATGGAGAGAAACAGACAGCATCATTAGTTACATTCTCCGGTATGCTTGACACAATAACACAGCTCTAAAATCATTCAGCTTTTCTCAGATGTTAGAAATAGAGGTATACCAAACTTTTTGATTACATCATTACAACGTGCTCACACATACACCGATCAGGCATAACATTATGAGCACCGTCTTAATATTGTGTTGGTCCCCTTTTTGCTGCCAAAACAGCCCTGACCCGTCAAGGCATGGACTCCTCTAGACCCCTGAAGGTGTGCTGTGGTATCTGACACCAAGATGTTAGCAGCAGATCCTGTAGTAAAATAGGAAATGCATTTTGATTACGAAACCATTTTTTCTTTGCACTAATGATGCATCGTTCCGAATGACACTTGGATAATGCATTAAGAAGGTAAATTGGGTTAATGTTGATTTCATGTTTATTTTTAGCAGATGCTTTTATCCAAAGCAGCAAATGTGGAACATCACAAGCAATTTGTCAAAGAGCCAACAATATTCATGTAGAAGTGAGGTCATTTTTCTTACAAAAACGTACTATGACCTCATTTGCAAAACTATTCAATATATATATTTTTTTCTAAGCGTGCAAAAAGTTTTCTATTAGGCATATAGTCATATTCAAAGAGCATTAAAGCAAATCTGTGTGTGTGATTATCCACTTTGCCCCAAAAGTGTCAGTATGCTGGATCAGACTGAGAGTGAAATCTGTGACTAAACAGAACAGGCAGAAATCAGCATAATCCAAACAGCTCTAATCACACTGAGTGGAATTCATTTTCACCTTCTCTCGGGTGAACAGGTGGGATTTGGTGACGTTTCCAAATGCCATCATCTCCCAGAATCCCAAAATGATTTCAGATAGAGAGAGAGCAAAACAAATGAAATATAAAATGTGAAAATCACAAGCCAGTTGTGTGGGACTTCCTGTTCCTTGGTATTTGCATTATTGTATAGTCTTCACTGTATAAATTAAATGTACATTGATTCTTATTAAAGTTACTAAAGTTATTCAGTGAATGATTCTCTCATTTTCTTTTGTTGTTTGATTAACATTTAATGGCAGACAGCAGCAGGTTTATTAGGCTGCTGTCACTTTAACACCAAATGCACAGATCTAATATACAGACACGCATTTGATTACTTTCCCATCTGTTTATATAGACATAATCGTCTGTGTTTAAGTGACTGAAACTCAACCAAGACAGGCATTTTGACATATTTTTGTGTGTATTTGTCCATTTAAGCGCCTATAGCCTTGTTCGTGTTTTGCTCCATCTTGGATTGCACGCACAGAAAGCCGCCTGGGGAACAGCGTCACTTTCAAAGCTCAATATTCTTGTTTTTTAGTAACGAGCACATCCATCAGGAGACTATTTATTAGGCCATGATTTGACTGATTTGGATGTTATGTAGGGCGACAGGAGAAAAGGAACGGAATGCGCACATAATGTTTTCATAATCGTTGGAAGCCAAAGTCAAAACCAAAACTATTGCATCCCTAGTCATTAAATCATCTTTGAGAGCAAGGGGGCCCCCTGGTGGTTCGGGGGCCCTACGCAACTTGCGTACTTTGCGTATTGGGAGGACCGGCACTCACTGTAGGTAGATAACTAGAAGAATAACAAAGTTCAGTAAACGGTAAAACTATTTGCATTACAAACCAGGGTTATTAGTGTTAAAGGGGCTATATGTAGAATTCAGAATTTAGCGACACCGGTGGTCATTAAGTGAACTGCAGCCAGCAACTGCTCATGCTCACATAACGTACAAGAGACTGAACGTGATTCAAGACCCTGATATACTCACTGTGAAGTTCTTTTTCCTTCTTTTCTTAGAAGTAAAAAGTTAGAAATACCATTGCGGTGAACTTACCGATGCCGCTCACGCTGCTGAGAGCGATGTTTAGATGAATATGTAAATATGTGCTGCGCGCTTTCTCTTAATAACTAAATAAACAACAAAAAAGACAGCGGTGAGAAAACAGCAGTTAAGAAAGCATCTTATCATAGTGATGTGGATATATTCACCAGCATCATGTCAACTAAAATGAAGCTGAAATAATATAAAATACAAAGATTAGTTGAAAAACTTAAACAAATATTAGAAATGTTGATTTGGCAATAAACTAAAACAAGTTTAAGTTGAAGCATTAAAATTATTAACTTAAATAAAAATAAATTATTCCTGAAAAGCAATATTTAAAAAACAAAACAAAAAAACTAAATGACTAAAAATTCAAATAAATTAACATTAAAAGTAAAAATACAAAAATAAAAGCTAATTCAAAATATTAATAAATCTGTAATAAAGCTAAAATATGAACTAAACACTGCTACAAACCAGTCTTTATAATTACGACAATACATTCAAATAATATAGGAAAGAGATGTTTGCAAAGAGATATCTGATTTTGTACTGCTAAAATAATTGGAAGCGAATGACACATTTGAACTTTTTGGATAAATATGCGAGTGGTGTTCACCTGTGTAAAAAGTCGCCGCCACAAATCTAGGCTGTTGTTATTACTTTTCTAAAGGACCATAGAAAAGGTTTTCCTATGACATCAAGCTGTCAAACTGTTATGCTTAAGAACGCTGCGCTTCTTTCTTCGGCCAAACAGAGAGAGTCTAAAGGCCTTTAGAGCTCATTGTGCTAATTGGCTCGTCAGAGGGAAGGCAGTAATTATGCGTTCAGAGCAGCTGTATGGAGCGCTAAGCGGCCAAGTGCTTCTGTCTGGAGCTCGGCGAGGGTTCTGACAGCGTTCTGTCAAAGCAGACCCATAATTCTCTCTGAGGCTGAGGGTTCCCATGCCAACGGCCCTCGACTGGGCCGCGCTGCACTGGAGCATCTGTGTGCAAATGAAGCATCGGTGGTAACATTAACAATTGTGTGTGTGCATGTATGTGAGAGATGACAGGTGCATGAGGGGAAAGGTGTGTGTGTGTGTGTGTGTGTGTGTGTGTGTGTGTGTGTGTGTGTGTAGGTGGACAGATGAGTGTGTGTGTGTGTGTGTGTGTGTGTGCATTTTGATTCTCATCCTTTCTCTTTGCAAAAAAATCACCAATTTAGAGGAAGATTGTGCTGTTCTGGATACTCATGTCCTTCACTGTAAAAAAATAAATAAAATGGGAATAGGATTGGATTAAACTGGATCGTGAGTTGGAGAATGGAACCCTCATGACGCCGGCAGAATCAGAACGCCTCTGATTAGACATTGCATTCCTAAGCTCAACAGAAACGTGTGATTGGTTATAATGCTCAACACAGCAAACTATGCGAAAAAGAAAATGACTAGAAGATGATGCAACATGAACAAATCTACTGTAAAAGCAATGCCACAATCTTCACATTTATAGGTAACGCTTCATATTACAGACAGACTACTCTCTCTGACACCCCAACATCTTATTTTGATGTCCTTCAGCGGGTTCAAGCCTTCATTAGGGGGTCAGATAGATCTCCCCAAACCCAAGATATTTCATTTTAATTATTATTATTATTATTATTATGAAGCCATTTTTTCTGTGCAATAATGAGGCATTGTTTAGAAACAATACTAACACTTACAAGAAAATACTATTTCAGTTTTTCTACTTCAAAATTTCATTTTTAATTCAATGTGTTACTTATGGAAACATGTTTCCGCCACTAAATAAAAAAATAATAAAAAAAGGTAATTGTAACTTTTTATCTCACAATTCTGACTTTATCGCAATTGCGAGATTTAAACTCATAGTTCCTAGTTATAAAGACAGAATTACGAAATATAGTCGCAATTTTTTACTTTTTTTTCTCAGAATTGTTTATATCTCGCAATTCTGACTTTGTAACTCAAATTCTGACTTCATATCTCGCAATTCTGACTTTATATCACGCAATTCTGACTTTATAACCCAAATTCTGACTTTATATCTCACAATTCTGACTTTATATCTCACAATTCTGACTTTATATCACGCAATTCTGACTTTATAACTCAAATTCTGACTTTATATCTCACAATTCTGACTTTATATCACGCAATTCTGACTTTATAACTCAAATTCTGACTTTATATCACGCAATTCTGACTTTATATCTCGCAATTCTGACTTTATATCTCACAATTCTGACTTTATATCTCACAATTCTGACTTTATATCTCACAATTCTGACTTTATATCTCACAATTCTGACTTTATATCACGCAATTCTGACTTTATAACTCAAATTCTGACTTTATATCACGCAATTCTGACTTTATATCTCGCAATTCTGACTTTATATCACGCAATTCTGACTTTATAACTCAAATTCTGACTTTATATCACGCAATTCTGACTTTATATCTCGCAATTCTGACTTTATATCTCACAATTCTGACTTTATATCTCACAATTCTGACTTTATATCTCACAATTCTGACTTTATATCTCACAATTCTGACTTTATATCACGCAATTCTGACTTTATAACTCAAATTCTGACTTTATATCACGCAATTCTGACTTTATATCTCGCAATTCTGACTTTATATCTCACAATTCTGACTTTATATCTCACAATTCTGACTTTATATCACGCAATTCTGACTTTATAACTCAAATTCTGACTTTATATCTCACAATTCTGACTTTATATCACGCAATTCTGACTTTATAACTCAAATTCTGACTTTATATCACGCAATTCTGACTTTATAACCCAAATTCTGACTTTATATCACGCAATTCTGACTTTATAACCCAAATTCTGACTTTATATCACGCAATTCTGACTTTATAACTCAAATTCTGACTTTAAATCACGTAATTCTAACTTTGCAACTCAAATTCTGATTTTATAACTCGCAATTCTGACTTTATATCACACAATTCTGACTTTATAACCCAAATTCTGACTTTATATCACACAATTCTGACTTTATAACTCACAATTCTGACTTTATATCACACAATTCTGACTTTATAACTCGCAATTCTGACTTTGTAACTCAAATTCTGACTTTATAACTCACAATTCTGACTTTATATCACACAATTCTGACTTTATATCTCGCAATTCTGACTTTATATCACACAATTCTGACTTTATAACTTGCAATTCTGACTTTATATCACACAATTCTGACTTTATAACCCAAATTATGACTTTATATCACACAATTCTGACTTTATAACTCGCAATTCTGACTTTATATCACACAATTCTGACTTTAAATCACGTAATTCTAACTTTGCAACTCAAATTCTGATTTTATAACTTGCAATTCTGACTTTATATCACACAATTCTGACTTTATAACCCAAATTCTGACTTTATATCACACAATTCTGACTTTATAACTCGCAATTCTGACTTTATATCACACAATTCTGACTTTATAACCTGCAATTCTGACTTTTTAACTCAAATTCTGACTTTATATCATGCAATTCTGACTTTATATCACACAATTCTGACTTTATAACTCAAATTCTGACTTTATAACTCGCAATTCTGACTTTGTAACTCAAATTCTGACTTTATATCTCGCAATTCTGACTTTATATCACGCAATTCTGACTTTATAACTCAAATTCTGACTTTAAATCACGTAATTCTGACTTTGTAACTCAAATTCTGACTTTATATCAAACAATTCTAACTTTGCAACTCAAATTCTGACTTTATATCACACAATTCTGACTTTATAACTTGCAATTCTTACTTTGTAACTCAAATTTTGACTTTATAACTCAGATTCTGACTTTATATCTCACAATTCTGACTTTATAACTCAAATTCTGACTTTATGTCTCGCAATTCTGACTTTATAACTCAAATTCTGACTTTAAATCACGTAATTCTGACTTTATAACTCGCAATTCTTACTTTGTAACTCAAATTTTGACTTTATATCACACAATTCTGACTTTATAACTCGCAATTCTTACTTTGTAACTCAAATTTTGACTTTATATCTCACAATTCTGACTTTATAACTCAAATTCTGACTTTAAATCACGTAATTCTGACTTTGTAACTCAAATTCTGACTTTATATCATGCAATTCTGATTTTATATCACACAATTCTGACTTTATAACTCAAATTCTGACTTTATAACTCGCAATTCTGACTTTATATCACACAATTCTGACTTTATAACTCGCAATTCTGACTTTGTAACTCAAATTCTGACTTTATAACTCAAATTCTGACTTAATATCACACAATTCTGACTTTATATCTCGCAATTCTGACTTTATAACTCAAATTCTGACTTTAAATCATGTAATTCTAACTTTATAACCCAAATTCTGACTTTATATGACACAATTCTAACTTTGCAACTCAAATTCTGACTTTATATCACACAATTCTAACTTTGCAACTCAAATTCTGACTTTATATCATGCAATTCTGACTTTATAACCCAAATTCTGACTTTATGTCACACGATTCTGACTTTATAACTCAAATTCTGACTTTATAACTCACAATTCTAACTTTGCAACTCAAATTCTGACTTTATATCTCACAATTCTGACTTTATATCACGCAATTCTGACTTTATAACCCAAAATCTGACTTTATATCACACAATTCTGACTTTATGTCACGCAATTCTGACTTTATAACTTAAATTCTGACTTTAAATCACGTAATTCTGACTTTGTAACTCAAATTCTGACTTTATATCAAACAATTCTAACTTTGCAACTCAAATTCTGACTTTATAACTCAAATTCTGACTTTATATCTCACAATCCTGACTTTATAACTCAAATTCTGACTTTAAATCACACAATTCTGGCTTTATATCTCGCAATTCTGACTTTATAACCCAAATTCTGACTTTATATGACACAATTCTAACTTTGCAACTCAAATTCTGACTTTATATCACGCAATTCTAACTTTGCAACTCAAATTCTGACTTTATAACTCAGATTCTGACTTTATATCTCACAATTCTGACTTTATATCACACAAATCAGAATTCAGAGATAAAAAGTCGCAATTACCTTTTTTATGTTTTTTTTTTTTTTTATGGCGGAATCAAGCTTCCATAGTTACTTGCCATTTCTTTAACTATTTGTGAAATGTACTTTTGTTTCAAAGTAAATTCTAGACCAGTTTTCTTTGGCAGCACTGTCTCTGTCACAAACATTTTTCCTAAAAGTGTAATAAAAACAGACACAAATGAGTCAATAGTTGTCATTCAGTAAGAGAATAACAGGCTACAGCTATATCTCAGAGCAGCTATTATTGCTATCTAAATAGTTTTCAGTAATTAAAAATAAAGCTGAAATTAGTTAAATATAAATATTAGATGAAAAACTTAACCTTAAAAAAAATGCCTTGGGAACTAACTGAAATAAGTAAGTTTAAGATAAAGTACTAACTAATTGAAAAAAGTAATAATAATATTATAAATAATGATAAAATAACACAGCCCTGTGTGGAAATGACATTTGTTTCCATTTAAGAGAAAATAACAGTATTGTATGATGAATACAGTCTGGACGGCTGTAGGCTCATGTGGTTGGAAAGGAAAACTGGAATCACTTGCTGACGCTGCTGCATAATGGCTGGCCAATGAAAAGAGCCACCGCAGCAGATTTAATGACCAAAATAAAGACAGATGTGAATGATCTGTTGAATACGAGTCTGAAGGACCTGAGAAGGGCCAGACGCGTTTGAATCTTTCATGGGTGGAGGAATAAACCGAATGAAATAGGCTTTTGTCTGACATTGGCAAATTGCATGGGATGAGATGAATAGATCTTGGCTGGTGGAAATAACCTGGCGTGAAAATATATACAGTATATATATATATATATCATTCTCAATGCATTTACGGTGGAATAAACCTGTCACAGCCTCCACAGAACAATGCAAATCTCTTCAGAAACACATTTGTTTTTCATTTCTGCAAAAGTGAATAAGATGTTTTACCTGCGGTTTTGACATTGCAAAAAAAGCTAAAACCCTTCAGAGGTTTATTGCAATTAAATGTAATGTTAAATGTCATGTAATTTGACCTTAAAGACATTTATAATGTTACATTTCTATTTCAAAATAAATGCTGAAGCAGCACAACTGTTTTTAACATTAATCATAAATGTTTCTTGAGCATCAAATCATCATATTAGAATGATTTCTGAAGGATCATGTGACACTGAAGACTGGAGTAATGATGCTGAAAATTCAGCTTTGATCACAGGAATAAATTACATTTTACAATATATTCACATAAAAATGGGTATTTTAACTTTTTTTTAACAATTTTACAGATTTTTCTGTATTTTTGATCAAATAAATGCAGCCTTGGTGAGCAAAAGAGACTTCCTTAAAAAACATAAAATATATATTTTTTAAAGATATGTGTAGATAGTAGCAGCTGTTTCTGAGCTTATAAATATACTAATATATATATACACATGATTTTTCTTGTTCGAACAATGCATATGCCAACAAACCATCGTCTTTAAGGTGTTTTATATTTCATTTAATTTTCTATTTTTATGCTTCTTTTAAAGTGTTCCAAACATAATCATCACCACAGACTAAACCCAAACCCCTAAGAGAAAACTTATTTTAACAACTTCATTTCTGCTTCCTTTTTACCTTTGAGGACATTCCCAAAGGGAGGTTTTGTCAGGTTTAGTTCACTTCTTGGAACAATTTTGTCTCCAAAGTACAGATGAGTGCAAATCCACACACAGATCAAGCTACTCTTTCTTGCCTTGTAGCTTTAAAAATTGATGCATTGTGGATTTTAAGACTTGAAATGAACAGATGTGGGTTTATTTCAGCGTAAAGCGGCTCCGGATATCTGCGGCCCAGTTTAGTAAGAGGACTGATTTCTTTTTAACTACGCTGCTGCTGATGATGATGGTAATTGCCACAGAGATGAAGAGAGGTCATGTGACCGAGGGGCCCAGCTGCCAGTGAGGGAGCTTGAATTGAAACCGACCCCCATCAGAGCGGCTCATGACAGGAATACTAAACAGTTCAGCTCTAAGTGAGCATGTGAGGGGTTTTCTCTGAGTTAGGACGGGTGGTTAACTGGACTCGCAGATCTGCTAAACCTGCATGCACAGAAACACACTGACAGAATACACATTCGCTGCAAACTGCAGAACACACTGAACTTGATGCTAGGGCACTCAAAAAATATTTTATTCATTTGAACTGCATATAAAATTTCCATCCATTTGGATTACGTATTAAGCAAACTTAATGTGATGCATATATGAAAAAAGATTTCTGCACTCAAAAATATTAACTATTTGCATCTATTTGATTTTATTTAAAGCATATTTTCAAAATGCATTTATTCATATTGTGAAACTGTGTACATTTATTCAGTTAAAAAGTAAAAACATGGTTACATGTGGAACAAGCAATATTCAGTTAGTTCAAATGTTTGAAAATGAAACAAATTGAATTTATTGATATAAACCTGGCAGTTTATGAGTACACAAAAAAAAAAAAAAGCTGGGTTAAAAATAACCCAAGTTGGGTTGAAAATGGACAAACCCAGTGATTGGTAGTTTTATTTAACTCAACTATTGTTTAAAAATGACTGTATGTCTGGCTTAAAATGAACCCAAAATAGGATGGTAATTAAAAATCAGACACATAATTACTAGGCAACAATAATAATCAAAAGGTGAACAGTTATTATTAAGCAATTTAATAAATGTTTATTGTTTAATTATTATTCATTAAACTTAGTAAATGTTAATTTATTAAACATATTAATAAATGTTCATTTCCAACACACTTTGGGTTCATTTTAAGCAAGCAATACAGTCATTTTTAAACAATAGTTGAGTTAAATAAAACTGCCCAGCATGTTGGGCAAACATTTATACATAAAACAAACCAATCACTGGGTTTGTGCATTTTCAACCCAACTTGAGTTGTTTTTAACCTAGCATTTTTAGGGAGTAACTAGGGAGTAATTTATGCATGTCTGAAAAATATGCATCACATTAAAGGTACATTATGTAACTTCTGGCCCTCTAGCGGTTCAAAAACAAAACTGCATGTATTTTGCGGAAGAACATTGTTTTGGTTGTGCTTCAGCTCTGCGTGACTGTACGGATGAATATGAGTATCCTGCCTCTCATAAAACATTGACTATTCGGTTTAAGAGATATAACCAGTTTAGATGGAAAGGATCTCAAGCTGACTAACTGAAGACGTTACTGTAGCTTTACCCATTAAAGGTGCCCTAAATTCAAAAATTGAATTTACCTCGGCATAGTTGAATAACAAGACATACAGTGAGTCTCAAACTCCATTGTTTCCTCCTTCTTATATAAATCTCATTTGTTTAAAAGACCTCAGAAGAACAGGCGAATCTCAACATAATACAGACTGTTACGTAACAGTCGGGATCATTAATATGTACGCCCCCAATATTTGCATATGCCAGCCCATGTTCAAGGCATTAGACAAGGGCAGCCAGTATTAACGTCTGGATCTGTGCACAGCTGAATCATCAGACTAGGTAAGCAAGCAAGAACAATAGCGAAAAATGGAGCAATAATAACTGACATGATCCATGATAACATGATATTTTTAGTGATATTTGTGAATTGTCTTTATAAATGTTTAGTTAGCATGTTGCTAATGTACTGTTAAATGTGGTTAAAGTTACCATCGTTTCTTACTGTATTCACGGAGACAAGAGCCGTCGCTATTTTCATTTTTAAACACTTGCAGTCTGTATAATTCATAAACACAACTTAATTCTTTATAAATCTCTCTAGCAGTGTAGCATTAGCCCATTAGCATAGCCTCAAACTCATTCAGAATCAAATGTAAACATTCAAATAAATACTGTACTTACGCGATTAGACATGCTGCATGACGCACAGTTTGTAAAGATCCATTTTGAGGGTTATATTAGCTGTTTGAACTTTTTTAATGTTGTTTAAGGCAAGTGCGAGCTCTTGGGGCGTGGAGCACCAGATTTAAAG
Organism: Chanodichthys erythropterus; assembly: GCF_024489055.1. NCBI lineage: Eukaryota > Metazoa > Chordata > Actinopteri > Cypriniformes > Xenocyprididae > Chanodichthys > Chanodichthys erythropterus. The sequence continues at coordinate 13,226,879 of NC_090236.1, forward strand.
GGCCACACACCCTGAATTGGCTCATTTCTAATTATGCCCCAAAATAGGCAGTTAAAAAAATTTATTAAAAAATATCTATGGGGTATTTTGAGCTGAAACTTCACAGACACATTCAGGGGACACATTATATTACATCTTTTAAAAAAAAGTTCTAGGGCACCTTTAATAGACACGGCATTCCCTTAAAAATAAATTCCAGCACAGCTTCAACAACCATGATGAAATGAGCTTTACAACAGATAATGCTTTACACTGAAGAGCTACATATGGACATATCTGTTCAATAAAATACTTTACTCACCTTTTGAGTAATAATAACTCCATCATCTCTATGTCGCTTTTACAACATTTCAAATCCCTCAGGTCTCTCCATCTCTGAAAAGCCAGACTAATGTTGATTCTTGTTTTATTACGAGCTCTGTCTCATTCTCTTTTCACCAGCAGACTCTTCTCTGTTTGGCGTTTGTTTAAAACGGGTGATTCCCCAGAGGTTGGAGATTTAGCGCCTCCATGTCAACCTTTCTCGACTAACCTATGCCACTCCCACACCATACATGCATCAAAGTAGCCTGTGTGGTGAGAAATCGAGTCCTCTCAGGAATCTGGTCTCCTTTAGGACCCTGAGTGATCCCATTGGTTCAACAGGCTTTTAATGGGTAGTATTTTTAGCACCTGAATATAATTCCAGCAAAATCACGTTATGATTTATATAGTTTAAAATGCGTTATAATGACCATTAATGTCTTTTACATTACATGGTTACATGGTCCTAAAGGACCCGATTCCTGGGGGGGACCTGATTTCTCATTACACCAGAGCAACTTTTCTCTATTATGACGAGACACGCACTGGTGAGTGACGTGTACGCAATTTCCAACGCTATCTCATGACCAATTCGTTGCTAATTTGTACGTATTCATACAACCTCACTCGTACGAATTCATACGATTTGTCTAACCCCCAGTGACGGGTAGGTTTAGGGGCAGGGTTAGGGGTAGGTCATTCGTACAAATTCATACAAATTTGGTAACGCGTAAAATACGTAAGATTTAACAAAAAAAAAGTGCACTTTTAAGTATTTTTAATATTAGTATTATTTGAGTGAGGTTTCATCACACCACTAACCCTATGAGACTTGGTAAACACCACAAACTAGTCATTAAAAATGTGAAGACAACATAAAGCTTCGCTTTTTTGGAGAAAGTGCAACTTTCTTTAACTTTGGGATCCGTTTTGTTCACCTCACTCCTTTTGTCCTTTCAAAGATCCGTGTTTCCGTTCTCAAAGACATTAGATTTCCACCAGTCGTCTCTCTGCAAATGACACCCAAATTAAAATCTCATTAACATTTGGCATTTGTTTCAGCAGGATGGCGTTTTCCAGTTCCAGACTGATTAAAATGCAGTTTGATTCCTGTTATAGCGACATTCAGATGAACGTGAGACACAACTGCATGACCAACTGTGCTTCTGTGGTTTGCATGTTGCCTCATGGATGTTGTAGATTTTCTTTCTGAGCATATCCCATTAATATCTTTCCGAGATGAAATGGAGTGAGCTAAATCCCATGAGTTTTCCTCAAGAGTTTCACACCCCACAACGTGTTCAAGATCCTGAAATCTGCAATCAAAATTCAGAGATCTCAAACAGATCTGAGCTGCTGTTCACATTCATTTTACATTTTACAGCTGGATGACAACCAGTGACTCATTCTACTTGTATATCTCTGCTTTTGAAACTGTTAGGAGAAACATCTGAGAGCTTTGTGTCTCCTGAAATAGCTGTTAAGTTTTTATATCAATGAATGTCATACTGTATGCGTGTCATTATTTTGCTCTTAACAGAATGTTCACATCCTTCACGGTGCCATTGTGTACGTTCATAAAGGTCTCATTTGCATTTGAAAAACATTCATATTCAATCCTTTTCAGATATTAACAAAAATGTTTGATTCATCTGCCCTCTCGCGCTCCGATCCGTCTCCTCATATGAGCGCAAACAGTCACAGGGACAATAGAGTTAGATTACAGACGAGATTCTCAGTGTGGAGAAAGTAATCAGAGCATATTCACTGCTCACTAAAGCAAACATATGAAGAGAAAACACACTGATGTCTGTGACTGACAAGAAGACCATCTTTACACAAACTACCAGACTTGAATGAAGTAAAAGCATTTCAGTCAATTAAAGAAATAATATTAGTAACACTTCTCAGTTTAGGTGTGCAACACAAGTCCTGAAAAGTGAAGCCAAAACTTCTTGATCGCCCCCAGGTGGCTGGATGCGGTATAGGTCACTTTTTTTCAGGATTTTCGGAAGGAGATTGGAGCTTCAACTTTAATTTCTACATTTCCATAACTGTTTATTTCGCACCGAATTAATGAGTTGTTCTGCATTAAACTACTAACCGATTCTGCGGGAGTGTGGGCGGGGCCTTGATACAACTTCAAGTTCACTACCGCGCAGACTCGGGTTCCAAGATGTCAGCACCATATTTGGACATTGGCGGCTTAACTTATCTACAATGGAAAAGAGAGAAGGAGCGTCGTCCATATTTTTTTTTACAGTCTGATTCAGTTTTGGTAACACTTTCCAATAAGGTTTCATTATTCATTAGTTGACTGCATTAGAACTTACAATGAGAAATACTTTAATCTTAGTTAATGTTACTTTCAGCATTTACTAATATTGAAATCAGAAGTTGTTTCCATTAATATTAATGGAACAGAACAGAATGGAACAGAATGTTAACATGAACTAACAATAAACAACTGTATTTTTAATAATTAACATTAACGAAAATTAATAAGTACTGTAACAATGCCTTGCGCAAAGTCCCTTTAAAGGGTTAGTTCACCCAAAAATGAAAATTCTGTCATTAATTACTCACCCTCATGTCGTTCCACACCCGTAAGATCATCTTCAGAACACAAATTAAGATATTTTAGTTGAAATCCGATGGCTCAGTGAGGCCTGCATAGCCAGCAATGACATTTCCTCTCTCAAGATCCATTAATGTACTAAAAACATATTTAAATCAGTTCATTTGAGTACAGTGGTTAATATTATAAGGCGATGAGAATATTTTTGGTGCACCAAAAAAAACAAAATAAGGAAGCATCGGATCGCATGTCAAACCGCCAAACTGCTGAAATCACGTGACTTTGGCGCTCCAAACTGCTGATTCGACACGCTGATTCATAATGCTCCGAATCTTCCTTATTTTGTTTTTTTGCCGCTGCAGTGACGCGATGACTTTACCAATAGGCGATTGGCTCTTATCAAAGACTGCAGAATAACACAAGACACATCACTCGTATTATTATTAATGAATGAGAAAGTGCAACGTGCAATATGGCGGAATAAGTCCCGCCTTCTAAATAAGAGCCAATCGGCGATTGGTAAAGTCATCGCATCACTGCAGCGGCCGTTAGAATCACCGGTTCCTATAGAAACAGTCAGACGCGCGCCTCCAAAATGGAACACAAGAGACGCGCATTTAGGACTGTGCATGCATATTGGCTTGATCCAGCCTGAAAAATATCGTTTTTTGTCATGATTCGAGAGTTTAGAAACAAAATTTATGAGACAGTTATTGTCAGATTTCATTGGTGATTACAAATATGAAATTTAATCGAAAGCTTGGCAAACAGCTTTGGAGAATTTGATGTTTCCCCATTCAAAGCACCAAAGACTATAAAATAACACAAGAAGTCTCACTCGTATTGTTTTGAATGGGAGAAAGTGTAACGCGCAATATGGCGGAATAAGTCCCGCCTTCTAAATAAGAGCCAATCGCCGACTGGTAAAGTCATCGCGTCACTTCAGCGGCCGTTAGAATCACCGGTTTCTATAGAAACAGTCAGACTCGCGCCTCCGAAGAGACGCGCGTTTAGGTCTGCGCATGCGCATTAGCTTGATCCAGCCTGAAAAATAGTTTTTTTTGGTCATGATTCGAGCGTTTAGAAACTAAATTTATGAGCCGGTTGTTGTTAGATTTTATTAGTGACTTCAAATATGAAATTTAATCGTAAGGTTGGTGAACAGTTTTGGAGAATTTGATGTTTCCCCATTCAAAGAGATGATGATGATGATGCCCAGGATGCCCGAGAGGCGTTTCAAAGATGGCCGCCGAGTGAAATAACTTGTCTTAAAGGGACTTTGCTCTCATGTAGAAGGCAGGACATATTTCGCATTGCACTTTCTCCCATTCAAAACAAAACAATACGAGTGACGCGTCTTGTGTTATTCTATAGTCTTTGGCCTTGCTCTTTGCTGTTAGTTAAAGGTGCAATGTGTACAGTTTGGAAGGTTGTTTTCAGTGGGGTATAAAGACCTTACATAATGAAATGTTATGTTTTTATTTCATTTCTATCTCATACACCGCGGGTCCCCCTTCTGTGTCAAGATGTCATTTTGCGCCATCATGTTTCTACAGTATCCCTAAACGGACAAACTGCTCTTCAGAGCACGTTTCATCACTATGTTTTTCTTCTTCTAAATCATTTGTGTTTTTAGAGGCAGTTTGCATCATCTCTATGTTGAATACGCATGAAGAAGTAATTGTGGTCTTCTGGTTTATTAGACCGTTCTTTGTTAGAAGTAAGAAGAAACCTCATTGCTTAACACAGGCTACTCAGACGACGACATCTTTCTGTTGTGTTGGCCAGACGGCCACCGTAGCTTCTCCAAAAGGGAGGGGTTTGCGCCGTTAGTTGCAGTTCGCGACCTCACCACTAGATGCAGCTAAAATTTACACATAGCACCTTTAATGCATTAACAACTGTATAATGTTAACTATATTGTAAAAATGTGCTATTTAACAAACTTCAGAGTTTCTTGACATCCAGGTTCAAAATATTGCAGAAACTGAAATCATAAATCTGAAAGCAATAATTGCATGTTAAAAATGTATTAATTCTGTAACAAATGTATTGCTCATTGTTAGTTAATGCATTAACTAATCTAATTTTCAAGGTCTCATTTGTTAACATTAGTTAATGCATTGCATGCAGAATCAATAAATGCTGCAGAAGTATATAGTTCATTGAATGGGACCTTGTTGTAAAGTGTTACCTGAACATCAAACCGATGTGTTTTGTGCTGGTTAAGAGCTGTTTTTACTGGCTCTGGGCAGATGTTTGATTCAGACTCAGTCTGTTTACACAAACTCAAAGCCCTTCGAGTCGAGTGTATTTGAACAGGCCGACTGCTTCACATACGTTTTCTCTCATTCAGAGCGTTCACAATTCAACTGCAAATTACAAGATTACCCAGGAAACACTGCAAATATTCACCGCACAGAAAGAGTGACAGAGAAGGACAGACACATTCAGCTGAATGTCATTGCATCAGATCTGTTTTAGCATTTCAAACCCTAGAGGTCTGTTTGTGTTTCAGATTGCAATTGCAATCGAATGCAATAACATTCAGATATTTTCATCTTTTTTCAGACTCACATGAACATGTTGCAGGAGTGTTTTGAAGGATAATGAGGTGTTTTCAGGTTTGTTTGACCTCAGAGGTCACAGACTTTAATTAAACTTGACAGCACTGCAGAAGCAAAAAATAATGCTGGTATTTTCTCTGTCCTGACAAATGCTTTCTCATTATGTTTTTCTCC
>NC_090236.1:13235000-13302500 GCF_024489055.1 Chanodichthys erythropterus
AAAAGTGACAGTAAAGACATTAATAATCTTGCAAAAGATTCTATTTCAAATAAATGTTGTTCTTTAGAACTTTCTATTCATCTATATCTATCGATCACACAGGAATAAATTACATTTTAACATATATTTACATTGAAAACAGCCATTTTAAACTGTAATAATATTGCACCTTTTTACTACATTTTTGACCAAATAAATGCAGCCTTGGTGAACAGAAGAAACTTTCAAAAACATTAAAACATCTTACCAACCTCAAACTTTTGAATGTTTTATTCATATAATAGTTTCCTACCTGTTCTTTACTGTAAGTTAGAAGTCAGAAAGAGAAATATCACTGTACAAAAATCAGTCACAGCTTCAGACATTTTCTAAAAAGTGATTCATTTTTAATGCACTTTGAGAGAGAGAGACCGGTCTGATCCCTCATACTCATGGAATGAGTCCATCAACAGGCTTGACCTCTGACCCCTCAGATCAATAGGTCAGCTGACCTGTGATTAGTGTGTGATTCTCTCTTCTGAAGAGCTTTTGTTGGGTCACTATTCCTGCCGTTATTTCACTAATTACACCAGTGATCTTCATTCTGACCGGCTCAATAAACACGACACACTCCGCTTGTTAAAACGCCTAAAAATATCATTTATGATTCAGTAGGGATTCATATACTTACTGAAATATTTAAATCTGCTTCTTAGTGGCAGAATAAAATGAGAATGACCAGCTTTTAAATAATGATTTTTTTAAATGTACTGCAAGAATTGAGTTAGAAATGTTTGAGTTGAAATTGAGATCTTAGTGTTTTTATGACAAATCTGCAAACAGACTGAGACATTTCTGAGATTTCTTCTGAAACGCTTTAGGAGATGCATGTGAGATTACTGATTACATTTAATATCATTTCTGTCAAGGAGAAACATTTGTGACTTTTCTGTCCTACAGCAACATTCTGTGTAACACGAGAACGAACCTCATTGGTTCTTGAGGAAGCTCAAATGTGCTGCGTAACACGAGAATGAACCTCATTGGTTCTTGTTGAAGCTCAAATGTGCTGCGTAACACGAGAACGAACCTCATTGGTTCTTCTTGAAGCTCAAACGTGCTGCGTAACACGAGAATGAACCTCATTGGTTCTTGTTGAAGCTCAAATGTGCTGCGTAACACGAGAATGAACCTCATTGGTTCTTGTTGAAGCTCAAACGTGCTGCGTAACACGAGAATGAACCTCATTGGTTCTTGTTGAAGCTCAAACGTGCTGCGTAACACGAGAACGAACCTCATTGGTTCTTGTTGAAGCTCAAACGTGCTGCGTAACACGAGAATGAACCTCATTGGTTCTTGTTGAAGCTCAAACGCGCTGCGTAACACGAGAATGAACCTCATTGGTTCTTCCTGAAGCTCAAACGCGCTGCGTAACACGAGAATGAACCTCATTGGTTCTTCCTGAAGCTCAAACGCGCTGCGTAACATGAGAACGAACCTCATTGGTTCTTGTTGAAGCTCAAATGTGCTGCGTAACACGAGAATGAACCTCATTGGTTCTTGTTGAAGCTCAAACGTGCTGCGTAACACGAGAATGAACCTCATTGGTTCTTCCTGAAGCTCAAACGTGCTGCGTAACACGAGAACGAACCTCATTGGTTCTTGTTGAAGCTCAAACGTGCTGCGTAACACGAGAATGAACCTCATTGGTTCTTGTTGAAGCTCAAACGTGCTGCGTAACACGAGAATGAACCTCATTGGTTCTTGTTGAAGCTCAAACGTGCTGCGTAACACGAGAATGAACCTCATTGGTTCTTGTTGAAGCTCAAACGTGCTGCGTAACACGAGAATGAACCTCATTGGTTCTTCCTGAAGCTCAAACGTGCTGCGTAACACGAGAATGAACCTCATTGGTTCTTGTTGAAGCTCAAATGTGCTGCGTAACACGAGAATGAACCTCATTGGTTCTTGTTGAAGCTCAAACGTGCTGCGTAACACGAGAACGAACCTCATTGGTTCTTGTTGAAGCTCAAACGTGCTGCGTAACACGAGAATGAACCTCATTGGTTCTTGTTGAAGCTCAAATGTGCTGCGTAACACGAGAATGAACCTCATTGGTTCTTGTTGAAGCTCAAATGTGCTGCGTAACACGAGAATGAACCTCATTGGTTCTTGTTGAAGCTCAAACGTGCTGCGTAACACGAGAATGAACCTCATTGGTTCTTGTTGAAGCTCAAATGTGCTGCGTAACACGAGAATGAACCTCATTGGTTCTTGTTGAAGCTCAAATGTGCTGCGTAACACGAGAATGAACCTCATTGGTTCTTGTTGAAGCTCAAACGCGCTGCGTAACACGAGAACGAACCTCATTGGTTCTTCTTGAAGCTCAAATGTGCTGCGTAACACGAGAACGAACCTCATTGGTTCTTCTTGAAGCTCAAATGTGCTGCGTAACACGAGAATGAACCTCATTGGTTCTTGTTGAAGCTCAAACGCGCTGCGTAACACGAGAATGAACCTCATTGGTTCTTCCTGAAGCTCAAACGCGCTGCGTAACACGAGAATGAACCTCATTGGTTCTTGTTGAAGCTCAAACGTGCTGCGTAACACGAGAACGAACCTCATTGGTTCTTCTTGAAGCTCAAATGTGCTGCGTAACACGAGAATGAACCTCATTGGTTCTTGTTGAAGCTCAAATGTGCTGCGTAACACGAGAACGAACCTCATTGGTTCTTGTTGAAGCTCAAATGTGCTGCGTAACACGAGAACGAACCTCATTGGTTCTTGTTGAAGCTCAAACGTGCTGCGTAACACGAGAATGAACCTCATTGGTTCTTGTTGAAGCTCAAACGTGCTGCGTAACACGAGAATGAACTTCACTGTTAACAGGATGTCTAACTGATGTGTGATGAATGTTTATATGTGAATAAAAGCCTAAATTAAATCCGTCCGTCATATATAGCGACCAAGTCTTTTCAGTAAACTTGGACTAAATTGCTCAATATCTTTATGAACTTTTTGAAGCGTCAAAGTGGTAGTTGCGTGGACTGTCAATGGAGGGAATATATTTCACATATATTACACGAAAATATCTTAATTTGTGTTTTGAAGATGAACACAAGTCTTACGGGTGTGGAATAACATGAGGGTGAGTGAGTAATTAAAGGGTTAGTTCACCCAAAAATGAAAATTATGTCATTAATGACTAAGACCTCTTGTCCGTCACTGCGAAGTCGTGAATGTGGATTGACAACAGACCCGGAAGAGAAGACAATGCTGAATAAAGTTATAGTTTTTGTTATTTTTGGACCAAAATGTATTTTCGATGCTTCAACAAATTCTAACTGACCCACTGATGTCACATGGACTACTTTGATGATGTTTTTATTACCTTTCTGGACATGGACAGTCTACCGTACATACATTTTCAATGGAGGGACAGAAAGCTCTCGGACTAAATCAAAAATATCTTAAACTGTGTTCCGAAGATGAACGAGGGTCTTACAGGTTTGGAACGACATGAGGGTGAGTCATTAATGACATCATTTTTATTTTTGGGTGAACTAACCCTTTAAGTTTATTAGGTTGTTTATGTGAACACTGTGTAATCCGAATGGATGGATATTTTATATGCAGTCCAACTGCATAAATCTCGAAAGTATTTTGAGTGTATATTGGGGTTGGTGTTGGCTGAAATGGGGGTGAAGTGAATGGCTGCCGTATGTCTCGTCAGCTCTGATCGTGGGAAATGTTTCTCGTCATATTCAACGGCCCGGCGCTCGTCTCCCCAGGCTGTAATTGGCATGTTCACACAACTTCCCTCTGCATTGTCCCTCTGCCGAATGGTGTCTGGCTCAGTGACCTCCCGACCTCGCTCTGAATATATGTTTAATTTGGTGAGAAAACTATGGGAACGCTGCGAACATGATCTCTCAGCTCACTCGACACTCTCTGCATGATGATGCACAACAAATAAAATGTTTGTGTAAAAATAAGATCAACTTATGAGCCGCTGATAAGTGTTCAAGTGTGCAAAATGAGCAGAATCTTTCCTCCAGTGACAATTATTCAACACTGAGACGGTTAAATGCATGAGAAACCTGAATAGTGAGTTTCTTGGCTTGACCTCTGTTTTAAAATGGAATTTGAATGAGCTGAAGAAGAGAAAGACACCCAGAGGAAGAAAACATCACATACAGAGATTCAGAAGAAACTCAATGAAATCTATACTCTAACTCTATACTCTTACTGTATGTCTGTTGATTATTCTTATTTCTCTTAAGGAGAAACATTTGAATCCTGATGGATTTACTCTTAAAATTGTATTAAATCTCATCAGCTCTTGAAGTATTTTGACAATTGCGCTATGTAACAATAGAGACTATGCAAGTCTACGCAATGCCTCATTTAGCTAATAAAATTTTCACTTTCACACACACATACACACACACACACACTCATACCCTCACTCACACACACACAAAACACACAGCGGGTGACTGGGAAACTGCAAATGACAATATATACATATACAATATATACACAATATATACACAAACCTGATTCCAAAAATGTTGGGACACTGTACAAATTGTGAATAAAAAAGGAATGCAATCATTTACAAATCTCATAAACTTATATTTTATTCACAATAGAATATAGGTAACATATCAAATGTTGAATGTGAGACATTTTGAAATGTCATGCCAAATATTGGCTCATTTTGGATTTCATGAGAGCTATACATTCCAAAAAAGTTGGGACAGGTAGCAATAAGAGGCCGGAAAAGTTAAATGTACATATAAGGAACAGCTGGAGGACCAATTTGCAACTTATTAGGTCAATTGGCAACATGATTGGGTATAAAAGAGCCTCTCAGAGTGGCAGTGTCTCTCAGAAGTCAAGATGGGCAGAGGATCACCAATTCCCCCAATGCTGCGGTGAAAAATAGTGGAGCAATATCAAAAAGGAGTTTCTCAGAGAAAAATTGCAAAGAGTTTGAAGTTATCATCATCATCTACAGTGCATAATATCATCCAAAGATTCAGAGAATCTGGAACAATCTCTGTGCGTAAGGGTCAAGGCCGGAAAACCATACTGGATGCCCGTGATCTTCAGGCCCTTAGACGGCACTGCATCACATACAGGAATGCTACTGTAATGGAAATCACAACATGGGCTCAGGAATACTTCCAGAAAACATTGTCGGTGAACACAATCCACCGTGCCATTCGCCGTTGCCGGCTAAAACTCTATAGGTCAAAAAAGAAGCCATATCTAAACATGATCCAGAAGCGCAGGCGTTTTCTCTGGGCCAAGGCTCATTTAAAATGGACTGTGGGAAAGTGGAAACTGTTCTGTGGTCAGATGAATCAAAATTTGAAGTTCTTTTTGGAAAACTGGGACAGCATGTCATCCGGACTAAAGAGGACAAGGACATATCAAGTTGTTATCAGCGCTCAGTTCAGAAGTCTGCATCTCTGATGGTATGGGGTTGCATGAGTGCATGTGGCATGGACAGCTTACACATCTGGAAAGGCACCATCAATGCTGAAAGGTATATCCAAGTTCTAGAACAACATATGCTCCCGTCCAGACGTCGTCTCTTTCAGGGAAGACCTTGCATTTTCCAACATGACAATGCCAGACCGCATACTACATCAATTACAACATCATGGCTGCGTAGAAGAAGGATCCGGGTACTGAAATGGCCAGCCTGCAGTCCAGATCTTTCACCCATAGAAAACATTTGGCGCATCATAAAGAGGAAGATGCGACAAAGAAGATCTAAGACAGTTGAGCAACTAGAAGCCTGTATTAGACAAGAATGGGACAACATTCCTATTCCTAAACTTGAGCAACTTGTCTCCTCAGTCTCCAGACGTTTGCAGACTGTTATAAAAGAAGAGGGGATGCCACACAGTGGGAAACATGGCCTTGTCCCAACTTTTTGAGATGTGTTGATGCCATGAAATTTAAAATCAACTTATTTTTCCCTTAAAATGATACATTTTCACAGTTTAAACATTTCATATGTCATCTATGTTGTATTCTGAATAAAATATAGAAATTTGAAACTTCCACATCATTGCATTCTGTTTTTATTCACAATTTGTACAGTGTCCCAACTTTTTTGGAATCGGGTTTGTATATATATAAATACAATTTCTACATTAGTAAAGTGTTTACTGTTTTTGTTGTTCAGTTAATGGCAGATATTTAGAGATATTTTCATTAAATTCTACTTGATGATAATTACGATGATTGAAAGTACGACCTGTCAAACATATGCTCAGATATTTTGTAAAATAATTCCATTTACTGTTTGTTTATTTATTTATTTATTTATGAAGAACTATATGCATCATAATTTAGATCAATGCATGTAAGCATAATGATAATTCTAGTGCATCATTTGTGAAATTGAAAGTATTTTCAATCAAAACACATTTTTGCATGAAAGATGTTATCTTTTAATCACTGTGTTTATTGTCAGATGTTTGCGGTGCTCAGCTGAACTCATTACTCTGAAGGACCGGCGCTGGTTTTGTGTTGTTTTGTGTTCTCTGACTTGTCCAGAATTGAAATGGGCCTCAAGTTGTATCTGAAGCATCAGACTTGAGCTTGAACTTGACCGCCGGAGTCGTCTGGGAACCCAGACGTGAGTTTGGCCCCTGCTATTATCATGCACAAGTGAGTGTCAGCCCTCATTAACATATTCTCCCGCCTGCCGTCAATTAAAAGAGCAGAGCTGTGAGAAACACCGAGAGCTTCTCAAGGACTCGAGACAAACCACATCTGCAGTCCCAGTCAGACGCCACACAACCTGTAAGTGCTTATTTACTGACTTCACCGCTTGACTGTCTGATTGTAATAAGAATAATAATAATGTAAAACTACTGTGGACTTCAAATAAGATTATTAATAAGAGGTGGAAAAGATGTGAACAGCTTGGCAGAGTTGTTTATTGTGTGTTAGTTTATCAGCTTAAAGAAAAAAGAATGCATCTGAAGCATTGGAAAGGTTAAGCCTGTGATTTTAAATATTTTTAAAGGACATCTCATGTTAAAATGTCAAGTATCAACTTTGTCTCAGACGATAAGCATAAAATTCAGTCCTAGTTCATAGTTTTTAAATGCAGACTTTCAGTTTGAGACATTGAGATCTCTTCTGGAGACACATGTGAGATTTTTCTCAGCAGACTGCAGCAATTTTCTGTCTAGGAAAAAATATTTAGATATTTAAATATGATCTCAGTTGCTTTTTTTTGCATGCATGCATGCATCTTTTCTGTGTTTTTATGCAACATGTTTTTGGAAGTTCTTGTCATTTTATATTAAGTGAAAACCTGCAAATGTGTTTTAATTCAGTGTAAAGATCTGTGTGCAATGAGAGTTCCGCATTTGATCATGTGACTGCGGCGCACGTCCAATGAGGAGCCTCGCTCAGCTGTTAAATGATAATGAGCTGTGAAGAGCATCATAAAACATCAGTTTATTTTCACTATAACAAGGTGTTTAATGGGATTTGTGTTTGTTGGGATCTTTATAGAGTCTTCTAGTGATCATTTCTGCATTGTATTCCGGTGTCATGGAAGACTTGCTATGTTTTTAAATAAATTCTGAGTATGTTTAGCCTGAATGATGCACAACATGTTGTATCCTGCTGTCATGTTTCTATCCGTATGAAAGCAGAAGTATCTGAGCTAAAGCGTGAAACATTCATTCATCTGTACACAAACACACAGAGAAGAAAACATCAAATTGAATCACTAATGGAGTTTAAAAACATCAGGTTACATCACACACTTTATGAACAATAAGAAAGCATGATGTAAAACTCACACATGCTTAGTATTTTTACATTAGTATGTGTGAAGTGTTAGCCTAAAGACTTAATGAGTATGTAAGTTATTTTATATTTAAAAATTGCTGTCATTGAACAGTGATTTTCATGGTTTTGTTGTGACGTCTTCAGATGTTTCTTCATTTGAGCTGTCAGGTGAGATCACAGGTGTACAGTGAGCACAGGTGAGCATGTAAACGCTTAAATGCGTGTTTAGTGTAGGATGTTAATAGGATGCAGCTGTTCTGTTATTTGCATTGTAATATTTCATTTAGATTAATGTTTATAGGTGGGCGGTAAAATAAACTAGTGTTCTGGATTTGTGCAGATTTTCAGGGTATACGTCCATTTAGTGCAGTTTGTTTTAAACATATTTAGAAGACTGACATATGTTTTTATATTTTAATTGAGTAGTGTTTGCATTAATAAAATAGATGCATGCAAGAAAACTATTTAAAATACAAATTAATATCTTAATCTCTGATGCATGTGGGCTAAAATCACTGAACTGTTTCCTTGGGGATTTTACTAATGCAAGAACATTTTTTAACATTCTTTTTCAAATTACATTACCAGAACACAAATGAGTTACAGCAAAGAAAAAAAAGAGGAAATTTCAATGATATAGGCCCATGAAATATGATCAAGAAATGTCTTCTTGATCTAAAATAGTTTAAAACACAGTATTAATGTAGTAAACAGTATAATGTTTTGTTTTCAATATGTAAACAATGGAAGTCTACTCCATGTAATGTGAGCATACAAATAATAAAAATGGCATTCAGGAAAGATTTACAGTCATTGAGAACAAAACTGAATAATATTTCTCTGTTTCTCACACACACTAACCCTAAAGCTGCCCATCACAGAAAACTTTCTGCATTTTTACATTTTCAGAAAACATAATATAATATGATTTATAAACTGTTTTCCTCATGGGGACCAAAAAAATCCCCCCACAAGGACAAGGATTTCAGATATTCTATGTTTGAAGGGACATTTTGTCCCCAAATGTAGGAAATATCTGAAACACACACACCTCTGGATGCAATAGACATCATTTTATATTTCTTGCATGCTCTGAACAGGTAGTTTCTGAATTTCTGTGGATTTATTTGGGTGAAGGTGAAGGGTCAGAGATGATGATGGTGTGATTGTTGTGAACATCACATTCAAATCATGATGTATGTCTATCATGATGGTGACCGTGAGTGTGTTTGTTTGTTCAGAGGACTAATCATAATGAAGTTAAATCATAATGTGTCATTTATAAGAACTCGAGAAGATTTCACAAACCTTATTTGTAGCTTAAAAAGCCCCAAAAAAACGAAAACGTCGTTTTCATTCACATTTTGTTTTTAATAAAATAAGAAAAAATATTTCGTGTAGGCTATTCATCTTTCGAGTATGTTTTTAGATATTCGTGTTTTTTCGTGAATTTCTGAAAATTCACACAATCGAGATCTCAGAATGGTCAAAACATTTTTAATGTTAATTACGTCACATCATAACGCGTATTCTTCATTTATTTCTGCCGAGAAATGACGAGCACATGAACAGTAATTGTTCACGGAGCATTAAACTGGCGCATTTTTAAATAATAAAAAAACAACAAGTAAAAGCTTGTATTCTATTATTGAAATAATTCGTATTATGCTATATAATAATATTTTGAATATTTAGACCTATATATGTGTGACGCTTTTAAAGATGGGGTTATATTTCCTCAACAATAACTTACAAGTATATTAATCTAACAGACATTGCAAAACTTTAGCTGAAAAAATGAATATATCATATAAATATGTATTAAAAACATGCAATTCAAGGCTGAAGTGATGTTTGTTAATTAGATACAGTACAGAATGACGTCATCTCTCTTTATTGTGCAACAAATTTGATCGGTTGATGCTTTTCTGAGGCCTTCAGCTTATTATGATATGATATATGATACATGCACGATAAAAATGTGAAATCAGTGTCATTACAGTTAAAAGCTGCTAATATCTTTCTACTGATGAACGTCAGTGTTCATAAAAATCTGAAAGAAAATTGTCAGAATTATTCTGAATTCACAATATTAATTCAATGAAGACGTGATTTAATTATTTGTTTTTCATTTTTTTGCTACTGTTACATGACGATTGAATTGAACACATTTTATATAACGGACAATATTGCAAAGTGAGTAGATAATATACCATGCTGTTGAAAGAAGATATATGAATATAATATAACATAATATTATATAACATAGCATAATATAGTGATGTAATATAATGCAGCGTCGTGTATATTTGAAAAGAAAGAGATTAATCGGTTTAACTGAACCCTTATAAAAACAAGCGCGCGCTTCAGCCTGGCTTCAGTGAGCGCGCGAATCTGAGCTGCAGCTTCTACATGCGATTTGAATGAACTTCACCAAAGAACACACGTTTATGATATAGAGCACGTGAATGCGGGTCTAATCCAGAAATAAATGACAGAAATAAACCGGGCAATTTGCACAATTAAAATAGCAAATAAACTCTACACAATCATTGCAATCAAATCGTTTCAAAAAGAAAATCTTTTTTTAGAAAAACAAATAATGTCCCTCGAGCATTCACACTGCACTGATGCATTGTGATATCTTATTTTTTATTTAGCCTACTATTCATAATCATAATGCACAACATAGATTTGTTTTCAGTCATTTTATCCATTACGCATATAATTACACTTTCGCGTCAAGCGCGCGCAGCACCGGTTTGAACGCGCCGCGCGCACACACGCCACACCGACACCGACCAACCGGAGCTCGAGCTCGTGCATTGATGGGTTATTCAACATGGCGAGTCATGCATCCGCTCCAGACATGTGTGCACTGACACACACATGAAGCAGGTTTGGCTTTGCGTGTCACTTTTACGCATCAGGAAATGCATTTGACTTCATGCATCTGATGCATGACAAATATGATGATGCTTGTGTGATTTCTTGTCACATGAGAGTTAGTAAAGAGAACGCTTTAACACGTGCCATCAAGCCGTTACATTAGAGCTGAATTAATAAAACGTGCAGTTTTCCCTGGAAACACACACAATCTGCTGCAATCTTCCTCTTCCATGGGAATGGATGCTCGCTTTGTGCCTCTCTCTCTCTCTCTCTCTCTCTCTCTCTGTCTCTCTCTCTCAGCCCCTCCCCTTCTGTTCTCTATTTCATTCTCTCGCGCCCAGTCCATCATTCTTTCAGCTCTCGCGCTCGGCGCTTGTTTGCTGACGAACAAAACCCGATAAAGGATGTAAATGAATGAAAGGAGAGAGGCTCGTGCACGCAGAGCTGGAACAAAAGCAAACGAAGCTCAAATGGAGGAGCGATTAGATGCTGCAGAGGCTCAGAGCTGCTTCTCCTCCAACTTTCATCCTTCACTTTCATCTGAAGCTGAAGACACGAGCACGGTGAGCACGCGCTTTACTCCGAGTCTGTGTGTGGATCAGAGCACATTCAATCTATATAGAAATTCTAATAGACGCTTAAACAATTTAATGCACTTCAATTGCATGCGTGCTTTTTATTTTGCACGTGTTAAACAGATGGACACACTCTTGAACTTTTGATGCAAATTGTTGTGCATTTAAATAATGACTCATTTTAGGTACAAATATGTGTCTTGATTCGCATTTTGTTGTGGCAATAACGGTTTCTTCGAAAGCACTGATGTGTTTTTTGCTGTTCTGCAGTGTTTTCTGCTCTTTGCATTGAATACATCTTACAGTGAGTGTGTATACATTGTAAGAAATAACACATTTAACTCCATGAGAGAGGAGAGGCATGTTGTGTGTCTGCGGCCTTGTGATGCTCAGATGTGAGTTCAGGCTCTTGATGGGAAAATGTCGCCAGACTCTCTCTCTCTCTCTCGTGTGTGTGTGTGTGTGTGTGTGTGTGTGTGTGTGTGCGGCCCCTCGCTGATCCCAGACAATATTGTGATGATAATGAGGAGCAGCTCGTTGTTGAACTTGATGTTGACTTCTTTCATCAGCCTCATTTTTCTCGCTCTCTTGTTTGTGGAGTTTTTTCTCACGCGGTTCTTCGGATTATTTGAAGGGAACAAAAGACACAGATGAATTAATGACACTCTCGTTTTCTCGCGTTTCTTGATGAAAAGAGGCGTCTTGTTGTAATTAATCGAAATTTTGTTTAATTGTATTAATTAATGTCATTTATGACAAACGTTTAATTATTTGCACTTTAATAATATTCATTAAACAATTGTGATTTTTTTTTTATTTGCGATATTTTAATGTATTTTCACAATTTTTCACACAAAAATCACAGAGATTTTCACAGATATTTATATGTTCCATATCTTTTAAAGGTGAGTGTATCTTTATTTAGTGTGATGCAGTTTTAGCAACAGGTGCTGATGAGGCCTTCAGTCCTCTGTGTTCACATCATGAGGAGCTTTATGTTTTATGATGCATTACAGGCCTATTCATTTATTTTTGAGAAAGACGTTTTTGCACGGACTTGTATTTTTTAATTTATTTATGAATGTTTTAGTACCACAGCAGCTCTGTTGAGCAGGTGATTCTTGTCTTTTTTATTTTCCTTATTTGGCATTGGAAATTAAGATGATTCAACTTTTAATGCATTTTCATATCTGTAATGATCCATTTATTATATACGCATTTAAACATACGGCAGATCACAGACTGCTTCAACACCAATAGATGATCGAAAAATTAAAGATATTAAGAGGAAAGAACTTTTAATAGGCGCGCGCACACACACACACACTGATGCATCGCTCGTGACAAAAGCAGGTGATTAAGCTCTATAGAGGACTTTACACGGATTTCTCATCTCCACTTTTAAAGAAATACTTTTATCTGATGTTTCGCTTTAGTGGGCTAAATCTGGATTAGAATATCTAAGAAATACAAAAGGCATCTTTTCTGGCTAAAATGCAAGGAAAAAGCCTATCTACAGTAGTTTTTTTTTTTTTATTATTGAATTTTTTTTTTTATTTGTGTAGTTCATGTGTTTTAGGACTTATATTTGCAAAGATAGGCTACATATAGCCTATTAAAGAGAATATTAAACAGTGTTTTGCTGTCTATATCTGACGATTAAAAAGACGTTTTGGGTCTGAAAACCAAAAAATGTCTCATATAAAACTGTATAAAAATAGAATGATCAGAAAACTCTTATTTCTCAGATAAAATTGTGTGTGAATCTGAACACATGAATCATTCAGGTGAAACTAGACGCAAAATAGCCTCTTCTGTCGGTAAATGAAATCAGTTTATGTCTGAAGGGATGAAGCAGAAGGAATAAACAATGTAAAAAAAAAGAGAAAATTAAAATGGTTAAAAAAAAATAAAATGCAGTACAAAGACAACAAAAAATACGGTTTTAAAAACGGCAGCAAAAATCTGTAGCTTCGCTATTAGAGATGTGGACATTTATTTGATTTTAATCTGTTTATTTTGAGATCGTGTATTTTTATGGTTTTAAAATGCATGCAATTTATGTCATATTGCGCTCTGACAAATATATATATATATATATATATATATATATATATATATATATATATATAAAGAGATAAACGAGAAAGACAGATGTAGAGATGCTCTTCCAAAATGAAAAAAAAAATATTTAATTTTGTTCAGTATGAAACGTAAAAATTCTAAGAATTTGCAAACAGTATAAATTAAATGTTTTTGTGTTGTAAAAAGTTTCTCCTCATAAACTCTTTCTCCTGTTCTGATGCTCAGATTGTTTAAAAATTAAAGGCATTTCATTTTTTTCCAATGAGGCTTTTGTAAAATCATAAACGTTGCAAATTCCTGACTCACTATTTCTAGACAAATGTTGTTTTCATGTGAAGAGCTGCTATAAATATATATATATATATATATATATATATATATATATATATATATATATATATGTGTGTGTGTGTGTGTGTGTGTGTGTGTGTAAATGACATACAGGAGAGAATGGAACATTCCACTGTAAACCAACACACACGCGGACGCTTCCATTACAGCTCCAGTGTGTGTGTGTGTGTGTGATGACGTGGTCTAGAATATTTCACATAAATACAGCACATCTCATTATGGCCTCGAGCAGTTAAAGGCCTCTATTCATGTAAGACTTTAAAACCCACTTTAGCAAAATTATGAAGGCCTAAAAATGCAGATAATTGACTCTGGAATAGAGAATGAGCGCAATTAGAAATGAATCCGATTACTTAGAATCACTGATTCAGATCTGGATTCAAAGTCTCGCGGTATTGTCGTTTGAAAAGCATTTTCATTGTAGTATTTTTTTGTCATGGTAACGAAAGCTATTCATAGAGAAACGCAATAAATGAATAACAGGACGAAATGAGAAAAACAAGAGATTTGAATGCACACGTATGGAGATTGAATCTATTTTTATGTGTTTATTATATATATAAATACACACACACACACACACACACACACACACACACACAGAGTGCACAATATTGCAAATAATGTTTTTATTAATCTAAAACATAATAAAAAAATGCAAAAGCATGGCATTTATATTGAACATTATATAAAAACAACATGTCCCCATTAGAAGTGGATTTGCGAGGAGGAGGCGGAGTCACAGGATCTGGGTTGGCTCTGAATCTGTAATGATGTCACGTGCTCTGCTCCATCAGCCTGTCAGCATGTGTTCAGTCAGATTCAGGCATTACTGGAACAGCAGCTGAAGCTTTAACAAACACTCTGGATTAATAAAAGCTTGTGGATGAACAGATGATCTGAGCATCAGAGAGTAAGTGTGAGGAAGAGTTTCAATCGTTCAGTTTTGTCTTTGATATCATGCAGTGTTGTGAGCTGTGTGATGGTTTAACAGATCTGAAGAGGGATGATCTGAATAATCATCTTTCTGTTGATCTGTTAATGGAAATAATAGACCATAAATAAGTGTGCAGTTCAAAATTATTAATGCTACCTGAGACTTATTATTTATGAGTTGCTGCACCTGTGTGTGTGAGAGAGAGAGAGAGTGTGTGAGTATTAAAGTGTGTGTTTGCGTGTGCATGAGTGTGTGTATGAGTGAGTATGTGAGTGTGTGGGAGAGAGAGAGAGTGTGAGTGTGTGTGATTGTGTGTGCATGAGTGTGTGTGACAGTGTGTGTGTGTGTGAGTGTGAGTGAGAGAGAGTGTGAGAGTATTTGAGTGTGAGTGTGTGTGTGCATGAGTGTGTGTATGAGTGTGTGTGTTTGCGTGTGTGAGTGAGTATGAGTGTGTGTGACAGTGTGTGTGTGTGTGAGAGAGAGAGAGAGTGTGTGAGTATTAAAGTGTGTGTTTGCGTGTGTATGAGTGAGTGTGTGAGTTTGCGTGTGAGTGTGTGACAGTATATGAGTGTGTGTGACAGTGTGTGTTTGCTTGTGCATGAGTGTGTGTGTGTGTGTGTGTATATGTGTGAGAGAGTGTATCTGTGTGTGTGCTTGCATGAGCATGTGTGTGTGTGTGTGTGTGTGAGAGAGAGAGAGTGTGTGTGAGTATTAAAGTGTGTGTTTGCGTGTGCATGAGTGTGTGTATGAGTGAGTATGTGAGTGTGTGGGAGAGAGAGAGAGAGAGAGAGAGAGTGTGAGTGTGTGTGTGATTGTGTGTGTTTGTGTGTGCATGAGTGTGTGTATGAGTGTGAGTGTGTGTGTGACAGTGTGTGTTTGTGTGTGCATGAGTGTGTGTATGAGTGTGAGTGTGTGTGTGACAGTGTGTGTTTGTGTGTGCATGAGTGTTTGTGTGTGCATGAGTGTGTGTGTTTGCGTGTGTGAGTATGAGTGTGTGTGACAGTGTGTGTGACAGTCCGTGGGAGAGAGTGTGTGTGTGAGTATTTGAGTGTGTGTTTGCGTGTGAGTGTGTGACAGTATATGAGTGTGTGTGACTGTGTGGGAGAGAGTGTGAGTGTGTGTGTGACAGTGTGTGTATGAGTGTGTGTGTTTGCGTGTGTGAGTATGAGTGTGTGTGACAGTGCGTGTGTGTGTGTGTGTGAGTATTTGAGTGTGTGTTTGCGTGTGAGTGTGACAGTATATGAGTGTGTGTGACATTGTGTGTTTGCTTGTGCATGAGTGTGTGTGTGTGTGTGTGAGAGAGATTTTATTAAATTCCCTTATGCTGATAAATGAAAATGAAATTGAAATTGCCGATTTCTACCAGCTCGATGTTCATTGAGTTTGCAGTGAATCAGTGTGTGTGTGTGTGTGTGTGTGTGTGTGTGTGTGTGTGTGTGTGTTCAGGTCACATCAGGGCTTCATTCTCAATATTCTGCACATGTGACCACAGACACAGACTCCATCCGGAGCGCCGCGGCCCCTTTAACACGCACGGGTTAGTTTTTCTCTTTGGTTATCTAGCTGTATGAGTTTATGAAATATCATAAAGCTAGAGAACCGAATGTAGAAACTAATCCCACTGACTTCACGAACCGCAGCGCCGGAGCGCGAGGGCGGAGAGACGGACAGAGAGAGACGGGCTCGAGCGCGTGCTGCATGTCATAGAGGCTTTTGTGGAAGTGCACGGACAGAATGCACGCGCTTAAACTGAATTACAATAGAAATGTGCGCGGTATCCATTAATGACGACGCATGTTGCGTTCAGGGAGCGTGTGCACGCAAATACGCGCGAGCGTGCATCACTCCTCATATGGACATATCGCGCGTGCTTGTTTTTGGAGCTCCGGGCCTTGGACAGTGTTGCTCGTGTGTGTTGTGTTGTGTTGTCCTCAGGCTCGAGCCCGGTGCAAATGTCGGTGTGGTTCTTTTTTTCTTGTGCAATTGTTGTCGCAATGTCGCGCGACGCGGTGGGCTGGTCCGGTGTGCTCCGTGCCACGAGCGGCGCAATTTTAGCTCGTTCCATGTTGTGTTAATAGTAAAAGTTTCCCAGTGTTTCAATGCATGCATGCACGAGGGATATTTGGGAATCGTATAGGAACACTGAGAGTAAGAGTCTTTCTAATGCAATAATAAGGACAAATCAGCGTGTTCTGGATCAGGAATATGGAAATGCATGAGCAAAATTTATAAAACATAAGCGTTTCCCATATTAAATGAAGCACAAATGATATGTTCTTAGAACAGAAATGTTCTCTGTTTTATGAATCTGGTTCAAGAGAACATGCACAACACACACATTATCATCACAAATGCACAACAAGTAATGACAAGATGAGAATGCACAATAGCTACATGCATGATTTATTCTGATGCAACTGATTCAGATATACATTAACATGGTGTTCTGAAGGTAATATGGAGAATATAATGGTATTATTATGATATTTATCATAGCATACATGCTAAAGGACTGAATGCATGTTAAACATACATAATGTTCTCAAGGCTGAAGCGTTTTTTTGTATTCGGCAGCTTATTGTAGATTTATTGAAAGGATTTTTGGCATGATGGTGTGATGCATGCTTGTGTTGCGATCCTTTATAAGCAGATCCCATGTTTCTTTTCTTCTTCTTCCATGATAATATTCTTTATATCAGGAGAGTGTCAGTGAAATGACTTCCAAGTTAAAGGATTAGTTCACTTCAGAATTCAAATTTCCTGATCATTTACTCTCCTCCATGTCATCCAAGATGTTCATGTCTTTCTTCAGTCGAAAAGAAATGAAGGTTTTTGAGGAAAACATTCCAGGATTTTTCTCCATATAGTGGACTTCACTGGGGTTCAACGGGTTGAAGGTCAAAATGTCAGTTTCAGTGCAGCTTCAAATGATCCCAGACGAGGAAAAAGAGTCTGATCTAGAGAAACCATCGGACATTTTCTAAAAAAAAATAAATAAATTTGTATACGCTACTTTTTAAGCACAAATGCTCATCTTGCACTGCTCTGAGATGCTCCTCGCATTACGTAATCATGTTGGAAAGGTCATGCAAGCAGTTCAAGACGAACATTTATGGTTAAAAGTGTATCATTTTTTATTTTATTTTAGAAAATGACCGATGGTTTCTCTAGATGAGACTCTTATTCCTCGTCTGGGATCATGTAGAGATCTTTGAAGCTGCACTGAAACCCGTTGAACCCCAGTGAAGTCCACTATATGGAGAAAAATCCTGGAATGATTTCCTCAAAAACCTTCATTTCTCTTAGACTGAAGAAAGAAAGACATGAACATCTTGGATGACATGGAGGTGAGGAAATGATCAGGAAATGTGAATTCTGAAGTGAACTAATCCTTTAAGTTACGAAGCATGGCAGACATTATAGTATTATTATTGTTATGTTGAAACATGACGTATGGCAAGCTTATTTTAATATAGTAACCTAATAAAGACAATACAGGGTACAGTTCCTCTTTAAATAGGAAACATTATTCAATTTAAGATTTATTACGACCATACTGTTGTTGACTGTAGAATATGAAATGAATGTCTAATGTATTCCTGTCTCTAATTTCAGCACGTGCCGAAAGTGTCTCATATCGATGTCGACTCTGCTTCAGCTCATACAGGTAAAACAATCTACAGTTTAATCCTGAACCTGTTTCAAGAAGAAAAGCTCAAAATACACAGACAGTGTTTTAATACGTGTTTCATATAGACAGTTTTACGCTACAATTTGCCTAATTTGGTTTGGTTTTATTCACAGTACATTTCTAAAATAGAATTAGGATGTTAATGTTGCGGTTTGCATTTAGTTTTTTGCTTCGATGGTTTTGTTTTCATCTCTGTGGATCTAGAGTCAGTCAGGTTTGAGCTATTAATGCACACTGTCAGATTTATGGTTTATTTCATCACTGATGTGAACAAAAGTGTTTAAAATAGCAGAATAAACCAAATGGTTACTCACAAAAGATCACTTTTCAGCTGATCCTGTTTGTTTTCTATTCTTTATTAAAAGAACTACTGTATGTGAACCAGATTAAACGCATAAATATTCAATACTTAAGCGTTCCTGAAGGACTCGTACTGCTTGGTCCTCTCCAAAAATGTGATTATTTTTTATAACATTGATCTCAGCATTATGCGGTTTGGAATGAAATAGATGCAGCGTTTGAAGAATCGTGAAGCCCAGTTCTGTCCGTCACCGAGTTATTTCTGTCATGTCTTTATTTTAGTGCAACAACAAAAATGACACAATTATTAATATTCACTTCCACAAATGACTCTTTCTGAATGTACTAACAGCTAAACTGAAAACAGTCTTATTTTAGTTCTGAATGATGACAAAACTAAAAAAAAAAGATTAAAATTCACTTCCACGAGTGACTTTTTCAGAAGCTAAACTAAAAACAGTGTTATTTTAGTGCTAAAGAACAACAACAGAATCCATAAATATTTAAATTTACTTCCAGAAATGACTTTCCTCAAACGAATCTTTCCTCATGCACAAACAGCTGAACTGAAAACAGTGTTATTGTAGTGCTAAAGATTAAAATTCACTTCCACAAACAACTCTTTCCGAATGCAGAAATGGCTGAGAAAGAAAACCACAAATTATTCAAATTTATTTCCACAACTGATTTTCTGAATGCACAAACAGCTGAACTAAATAAAAAGAGTGTTATTTTACTGCTAATGAACAACAAAAATTCAACAGTAATTAAAATTTACTTCCACAAATGAATCTTTCTGATAAAAAAACTACAGAAAAAAACATCAGTAATTTCTACCTGAATAAGTTAGTTCAGGCAAGAATTTAAAAAACCAATATAAATTCTATATTAGTATTCAATTTAAGCTTGTAGAAATTAAAGCATGAAACTTACTGGTTCCCATCATGCACTGGGGCATGAATAATTAATAAGGTTGCATTTTTCACTGTTTTCCAGCTGTATTTACACTGTTTTATCAGTGCTTTTATTGTTAGGTTTAGTAACTTGCTGTTTTGTGACATCTGGAGTTCATTTTTTACTCAAAAATGATCATTATTGTGTATTTTGTACCCATTATTGAGGTCTCTGTGTTTGGGTGTTATTTCTATTATGTAGAAATGTTATCTACACAATATCTACTGTATTATTTACCTGGATGTTCTAAGTAAATGCATGGCTTAATTCAGTGTTATATTGTTTGAGCAAAATGTACATTTAAGTAGATTGTATTTAATTCCATTTGTGGAATTTACTGCGTGCAAAAATGAAAGAAAAATGAAATAAATTGCACTTATTGTTTAGCTAAACTAAAAACAGTGTGATTTTAGTGTTAAAGATCGACAACAAAAACAAATAATTATTAAAATTCACTTCCGCAAATGACTTTTTCTGAATGCACAAACTAAAAAAAGTTATTTTAGTGTTAAAGAACAACAAAAACCACAAATGACTTTTTTTGAATGCACAAACGGCTAAACGACAGTGTGATTGTAGTGTTTAAACCAACAACAAAAACATAATTATTCAAATTTACATCCAGAAACAACTTTTTCATAATGCACAAACTATATAAAAAATCATTTTACTGCTAAAAAACAACAAAAATTCAACAATGATTCAAATTCACATCCACAAGCAAATCTAACTGAATGCAATTAAATCTAAACTTAAAACAGCGTCAAAAGAATGACAACAAATACAAATAATTATTAAAATTCACTTGCACAAACGACTCTTTCCGAATGCAGAAACGGCTAAACGAGCACGTTTGGTGTTGTTTGTTACAGACGAGGGTCTAGGAAAGCAGCCCTCTTTAACATTTCTATGCAAACTAGAGTTGAATAATGAGCTGTATTTATGAAGGGCGGGGGGTCTGAATGCGCCGGGGGTCGGGGGGAGCCGGGGGCCTCCATCGCTGCTGTGCAGCTGTGAAAAGAGTGGGCTTCTTTTTCCCACGGCCAGCCAGACACAAAACAGCCCCTCCGCCCGCGAGGGTCATGTCACACCGCTAAAATATACGTACAGAGAAAGAAGAAGAACATATCCAAGTTGTGCAAATTAACGAGCAGTCTGACGAGAGAGAGAGAGACGGACAGAAGGAGCGTTTGCTCTGTGTGTGTCGCTTTGTTTGTAAAGCTTCAGCTCAGTTTGTATTTATGAGATATCGATTCACATTGCAAAAATAATTCTGATTGGATGAGCCAGATTCGTTTATTAAACATTGGTGTCTCTTAATAAGCCACTCAAGTTGCAGTGATTTTTATAGCATCTTGTGGCAGATTGCTTTAATAACTGGATCAAGCACTAATATGACTGAATCTAATGCACTAAACCTGATCAGGCAGAAAAAAAACCTCCATTTGCTTTTTAAAGTGCAAAATCATAAGTGATAACTGTGAGGTCATCAATCAGCAAAATTATTTAATAGTTGATTTAATATTCAAAAGTTTATTATATGTTTTACAAGATTTCAGTCTTTCAACGTGTTACTTGCCGTTTCCTCTTTATGAAATTTACTAGCAATTTCTGCACCAATTTTTTTTCCATTTCACTGACTGAAAACTAAACCCTCGAAGCAAAATAAATCAACACACACACAACGCATTAACATCCTAATTCTATTTCAGAAATGTACTGTGAATAAAAGCGAATCAAATTAGTTCATCGAGCAGTAAATGTGATTCATTCTTTTCCATCATCCATCTGTCAAGTTAAACTTGGCCTTGTGTGTCAGACACAGACGGACGGACGCAGACAGACAGGACGGGTGTTTGACCAACACATAGCAACTCAGATGGAATGTCTCACTGCGACACATTCAATGAGATCTCTGATCTATGTCCAGATAATAGGGGGCCAGCTGTGTGTGTGTGTGTGTGTGTGTGTGTGTGTGTGTGTGAGTGAGGACCGTTTCAGGCAGAATAACAGTGAATTTGTCCTACTTTTGAATGTGGGAAAATGTTTGGAATATCATTACTGGCTCCAGGAATAACTCTGGACTGGAGCTGCATCACGCTGAACAAAAAGTGACGTCAGTTTTGCATAAAACTGCAAAAATCTAAAATATGCATAACTTGAATTTGAAAATTGAGCATTTAAGACCTGTAAAACACAGAGGCTTCATTGTGTGTTTATATTATACATCATGATTTCCTTGCATTACATGTTTTGTGTATACATATTATGAGTATGATACAGTTATTGAATGTAAAAGTGGCAAAACAACAAACATTAAGGATTGAAGAAACATTATATAATGCTTAAAAGGTCAGCAGGCAAGAAATTATATTATATATACATTTATAAAGATTTTATTTCAAATAAATGCTGTTCTTTTGAACTTTCTATTCATCAAAGAATCCTGAAAAATAAAATGTATCACAGTTTCTTCAAAAATAGGATTGTTTTCAACATTGAAAATAATCATAAATGTTTCTTGAGCATCAAATCATCATATTAGAATGATCATGTGACACTGAAGACTGGAGTAATGATGCTGAAAATTCAGCTTTGAATAACAGAAATAAATTATATTTTACTATATATTCACATAGAAAACTGTTATTTTAAATTTTAAAAATATTTCACAATTTTTACTATAAATGCAGTCATGGTGAGCAGAAGAGACTTCTGTCAAAAACATTTAAAAAATCATACTGACCCCAAACTTCTGAAAGCTAATGTATGGCAATATGACATGAGTAAAATCGCTCTTCTCCAACCATTTCCAATCAGGAGAAAGTCTTGTAAGACTTTATGAGGTTCTCAGCAATTGAACATTTCTCCTAAAATTCCTATAAAAACCGACTCAAATGAGTCAATAGTTGTCATCTAGTAAGTGTATAGAGCTATAAAATGAATATGAACATGATGAATTTTGAGATCTCGGACTTTTGATTGCAGACTTTAAGATGTCTCAACAGTTTGAGACAAAGTTGAGATCTCTTCTAAAACTACGCTCTTAAAAATAAAGGTTCTTTATTGACATTGATGGTTCCTTAACATTCCTGGAACCTTTTCATTCCACAAAAGGCTCTTTAGAATTTTAAAATGTTCTTCACAGCAAAGGTCCGTTCACATCAAGAATGTTAACGATAAAGATAAATAGTTCTAAAAATCATTCTAAATATAAAAAGATTACCAGAGAACAGCGATAACAGAACAGTGAAACGATATAGTTGGAAACATTTCAGAAAGACTTTTTCCAGCCAATCAGAATCCACCCTGCTTTTTAGAGCTCGAGCATTTAAAGTGACAGACGACAAAATAAAGGAGAATTATATAATTTGTTGGTGTGAACGTGCCTTAAAGGGATAGTTCACCCAAAAATGAAAATTCTGTCTCAAGATGTTCTAAACCTGTATGAACTTCTTTCTTCTGCTGAACACAAAAGAAGATATTTTGAAGAATGTTTCTGGTCCCCATTGACTTCCATATTATTTTCTCTATACTATGGAAGCCATTGGGGACCAACTTTCTTCAAAATATCTTCTTTTATGTTCAACAGAAGAAAGAACTGTATAACTTTATAATACACTCTAAAAAGTGCTGGGTTAAAAACCCTGAAATTTGGTTGTTTTGACCCAGTGGTTGGGTTAAATGTTTGACTCAACCTGCTGGGCAGTTTTATTTAACTCAACTATTGTTTAAAAATGACTATTTGTCTGGCTTAAAATGAATGCAAAATAGGTTGGAAATTAAAAATCAGACACATAATTACTAGAGATAACAATAATAATCAAAAGGTGAACATTTATTAATAAGCAAATTTAAAAATGTTCATTGTTTAATTAGAATTCATTAAAAATATTAATAAATCTTAATTTCCAACATATTTTGGGTTAAGTTTAAGCAAGCAATACAGTAATTTTTAAACAATAGTTGAGTTAAATAAAACCACCCAGCAGGTTGGGCAAACATTTAACCCAACCGCTGGGTTAAAACAACCCAATCCTTGGGTTTGTCCATTTTAAACCCAACTTGGGTTGTTTTTGGGTTGTTGTGGTGAGTAAATAATGACAGAATTTTCATTTTTGGGTGCACTATCCCTTTAAAAAGTGTTTCTTTTAAGAACTGTTCACTTAAAACTTCTTTTGGGGATCCAAAAATGACATTGCTGCGAGAACTTCATCTCATGGCCGTGTATTTTTAGCGATCTGTGCCGTAATGATCTGATCGGCAGACCTCGGGCGACACTCTCCTCCAGTCTTTTCATGGTTTTCCCTCTCCGTAGGATCCGCAGGGAATGCCGTTCCGCTCAATTAGCTCGCTTGTGCCTTGTTTACCCTTCTTTATGTTCGTGAAACTCAAAGACACAAGCCTGTCCTTTCAGTAAATACGGACCGGCGCGTCTCTCCTCCCATGTTCCTTTCTTCCCTTTCCCCCGTAATTCAGATGGAAATGCCGATCGGGGGTCTCCCTGTAATTAGTTCAATGCGAGGATGCTTACAGGCAATCAGCGCGTGTATTGTGAGGAGATGTATGGGGTGTTAATGTACTGAAGGCACTGAGCTGGGCTCCGGCTCTTTGAGGAGCTCTTCACAGGGAGCTTTTGAAAACTCGGACGCCTCTTAAAGGACTCGCAGCGCAGGTGATTTCCCATGGACCCGCCGGAGCTACACAAACAAATGTTCAGCATGAATAAATGTTAGTTTTCTGCGAGCCGTTACAGACTTACAGAGAAATCTCTCGGATGATGTTGATGCAGTCCTTGCTGGTGTTTTGGATGTCACTGACACAAGCTTTGATCACAGGAATAAATTACATTTTAAAATGTATTCATTCTTTTAAATCGTAATGATATTTCACTGTTTTTACTGTATTCTTGATCAAATAAATGAAGCCTTGGTGAGCAGAAGAGACAAAAATATTTCAAATATTACCAACTTTTGAACAGTAGAGTTTGACGATATAAAACATGACACTGTGCTTGCTGGTAATTCATATATTTATATAAAAAATATGGAAATTCAAATATAAAAATATATATTTATAAATAGGGATGCACTGATATGAAAATTTTGGCCGATACAATAACCGATAATTCTTTATATTTGAAAGTCGATAACCGATATATTGGCCGATAAATCTAAATTCAAATTTTTATATATTTTTGAGAGCCTGATTACAAAAACAAAAGTCTCAGCATTAAAAGCCATGTCCCAAACACACAATTATAATGTTCACATGATATAATTTTATGTAGTCTATATGACAGACTTGCGTTGCATTTAACAGTTTTTTCTTTTTTGAAGTGATTTCAATCATATTTCAAGCAATTTAAACAGTGCGCATCTGAAGTGTTTCAGCTGAAGGAAATCCATCAATTTATTAGCTTTAATATATCGGCCAAATGTTCTTATCAGGCCGATAACCATAACATTAAAAATGAACTTATATCGGCTGATACCGATATTGTGGCCGATATATTGTGCATCCCTAATAAAAAATCTAAATAAAATCTGAAAATAAAAAGAAACCATACCTGTTTTTTGTATTGTTAATAATGGTGTCGCTGCAATTTTTAACCCCCTGGTGCTCTTCGGTCAAAACATTTTGTCTTGTTTTTTAGATTTTTTTTGCTTCATCGAAATAGTACGAAACTTGGTAAAGGTTTTGGCATTTTCTATGTGAACACACACACACACACACAAAAATCATGGACATGATTCGAAAAGGTTAAATGGTCCTGAAAAAACCTGTCACACTTGTGTTCTTCGCGGTGCATTGAAAATACTATATATATACTAATATATTTCATATAAAAATTGAAAATAGTATTTTCATGCATTTTTCATAACAAACATTTTTTTAAGTTCACTTTCTTAAACTTTTTTTTTTTTTTTCAGCAATAATCTGCCTTCTTTAAAGTGTCTTCTTTAAAAAGAGACCAAACTTCAGTCTGTGCTCCAAAACAAGATTTATGACAGTTTTAGTTGGAAATTTCATTTTCAGGTCGATGCTCAAAAAGTGAGTAACGGATAAGTAAATACACTCTAAAAAATGTTTGGTTAAAAACAACCCAAGTTGGGTTGAAAATGGACAAACCCAGCAATTGGGTTGTTTTAACCCAGTGGTTGGGTTAAATGTTTGCCCAACCTGCTGGGTAGTTTTATTTAACCCAACTACTGATTAAAAATGACTATATGTCTGTCTTGAAATGAATCCAAAAAGAAATTAAAAATCAGACACATAATTACTAGAGGCAACAATAGGTGTACATTTATTAATAAGCAATTTAATAAATGTTTATTGTTTATTATTCATTATCTTATTAATAAATGCTCATTTATTAAACATATTAATAAATGTTAATTTCCAGCATATTTTGGGTTCATTTTAAGCAAGAAATACAGTAATTTTTATACAACAGTTGAGTTAAATAAACTACCCAGCACGTTGGGCAAACATTTAACCCAACCACTGGGTTAAAACAACCCAATTGCTGGGTTTGTCCATTTTCATTATTGAAACATTATTGAACTAAAATCCATTATAAATACATTACATTACAGTACATTCATTTAATTAAAAAAAAAAAAAATCTGCCATTTTTGACCAGCACCTGGGTCATATGATGCTTTTTAATGTTTTCCTTTTGTCCTTATCCGTTTGTGCGGGTATAAGATCTGCAAAGTCATAAATCCCACAAAGCAATTTATTTGACAGAGAACACTGATCCAGACCTGCCTAAAACGCCTCGATCCAAGACCAGATATACTTCCTCGAACATCCACGTCACAATGTGAAATATTGGAATAATGCCGCCTAAAGGCACACGCAAAAAAGAAGATGAGGCTTCAGTGAGTTGTTGTCGTTATGTTGCTGTGACATGATGCTGTGTGTTTGGATGCAAATCCAAATTAGACTGTTCAGAGGTTAATCGGAGGTTAAGATTGATTTATAAAGCTGTTCCTGAGAAGTATGACAAAAGTTTGCTTGTGCACAGCACATTTTACACTCTAAAAAGTAATTCGAGGCACCTGTCACCACAACTTAAATAAATGCATGTGCAAGTTAAAAATTATAATTTATTGTTTTAATGAAACCTTTTAAGTTGCAAACATTATTTCTGTTGACATAATGTTGATCACTACATCAACTTAATGTTGTCTGTAATTTAAACTCAAATTTCTGTGTACGTTTTTTAAAAAATGGTCTTGATAATGTCTGAAATTAGGCAGTGGATTTCTAGTTTCCAGCATGCTTTGCGTAGGACTGGATAAGGAGAATAAATGTTGAAATTAAGTGTTAATTTATTTATTTTTAGTGAAGGGAAAGAGCTGTTAGTGTTTAACGCTGTTAAGTTTGACATTTAAAAGAGTTTCTTTAATCTTGCGACTATGGTGCTTGAGGTGTTCAGCCAATCAGAGCACTCTGAGCTTTTAGGGGAGGGGTTTGTAAAATGGGAATAGAAGTGCTGCAATAATGTACAATATGGGAAAAATTTGTTTTTTTTTTTAAACATTTTATGTGTACTTTATTACACCCAATAATCAAAATAATGAATTTAAAATGGCATCATATGACCCCTTTAAGACACATGTGAGTTGCATTTAAACTCCAAATTGATTCCTGGTCTTACTGCGAATGATCATTAATGCACATTATTGTAAAGGGAAAAAAAGGTCAAATTTCTGTTTAGCTATTGTTATCCTGTCAATAGTTCATGTATAGTAATTTAATGCATTTTAAGATTACCTGTTTCATATAAAAGTTGATATAATAGTAAAAAAAGATGCGATAAAGAAGCATTACCGTTGGCATATGCGAAGAAAGGGACCTTCAGCCTCAAAAGTGCTTTCTAATGTTCATTGAATATACACTGTTTTACTGAGAAATACTTAATAATATGGAAGTGAAATGGGTTGCGGCTGCAGTTTTGTGTTGACTCTACAGTTGGACACAGATAAACTACTGAAATGAGTTGCTGAGCTCTTTGATTCTGCTCTCTGGCCACCTGCATCAAACGAGCTTATCTGATGTATTCAGATGATCAGCATCAGCAAAAACTGACCCCGAATATTCAGACGAATCACATTCAGCTTCATTCTTTCTTTCTCCATGGCAGAGGATGCAGCGGAGAAGAGGGTCGTTACTATGGTTACAAATTATAAGTGGCAACCGGCAGGAAACAAATAAAAAGCTCTTACGGTCCAGAACTGTGTGTGTGTGTGTGTGTGTGTGTTTAAGTTCACAGGAAACACGTCTTACACTCGTACGGTATAATTGTAAAATGATTTTAGACTGTTTTAGGAATGACTATGATAAAGAAAAAGCTCACATTTAATTCACATTTATTTATTCAGCACTTTGTACAGTACAGATTGTTTCAAAACAGTAATAAGGAAAAATGCATGACTAATTTCAGCTGTGGAGCAGCTCTATAGCGTCGTTATATTCTTAAGATATACACAGTAATCTGCTTGCAAAAACTGACAAACACAACAGCACAAATCTGAGGATGATACTAGTAAAAATGTGAATGTTAGACTAAGAATAGTGAACATTGCAACTGATTAAGCGTGTTGAGTCTTGATCTTATGCGAAGACTTGAGCATGCAACTGTCAAATATCATCCTTATATTGTAATCCTTCCGACCATGAGCTGAGATTATTGCCTAACATGTTCAATATGTCTGTTTAACTGAATAGATGATCTTTACTAACCACATAATGTCATAATTTCATCTCTGACTGATCACAGAATAATTCCCGATTGTAACGTTGAAACATGCATTTTCTGTGAATCTTTGAAACAAGGTGTATTGTGAAAAGTACTATACAAATAATCTTGAATTGAATTATGGCCATATGAATATTGCTTTATTATCATGCAGCATGCAAGGGAATAAAAATCCATGTTTAAGCTCACTGAAATGTGTAACGCTCCATACATTTACATTTATGCATTTGACAGATTGACATTAAAGCTATTCTATCAGTTCATGCATTTCATACACTAAAAAATGCTGGGTTAAAAATAACCCAAGTTGGGTTGAAAATTGGGTTAAATGTTTGACCAACCTGCTGGGTAGTTTTATTTAACCCAACTATTGTTTAAAAATTACTGTATGTATGACTTAAAATGAACCCTGAATATGTTAGAAATTAAAAATTAGACACATAATCGCTAGAGACAGCAATAATAATCAAAAGATAAACATTTATTAATAAGCAATTTATAAATGTTTATTGTTTAATTATTATTCATAAAACATTTTAATAAATGTTAATTTCCAAATTATTTTGAAAAGAAATACAGCCATTTTTAAAACAATAGTTGAGTTAAATAAAACTACCCAGCAGGTTGGGCAAACATTTAACCCAACCACTGGGTTAAAACAACCCAATTGCTGGGTTTGTGCATTTTCAACCCAACTTGGGTTGTTTTTAACCCAGCATTTTTTAGAGTGTGTAGGAATCAACCCCTGATCTACTGTTTAAAGGCCTGTGCACACCAAAAACACTGTTTATAAAGATAAATATATATTGGCGTCCAAACCAGCGGACAGTATCGTTGTTTATTCCAAGCACATGCTGCAGTTTTGTCATCTGTCGCTTTAAATCCTCGAGCTCTTTAACCCTTTAAGGCCTGAAGGCACTTTTAGAGTTTTTTTTTTTCTGAGCAAAATATACAAAAGTAAAGTAACTGCAGCAAGGAAAGTCAAAGGGTAGGTATCATTTGATGGAACACTTTTTTTAAATTTAATTTCATTTAGGCATTTTCATGCTGAGACACTGCTGATAAAAGACAAAAAAAATATTTTATTTGACATGGAATAACTCAGGAAGGCAATAGAATTGGAGAAAAAGTTTTTTTTGGTGATGCTCTCCTACATGTGAGCTGCATCTGGTTCAAATTTTGTGGTGATAGCATAAAGTATAGTTGAATAAATTGTTATTCATTTTTTTCACAGCTAGATGGCGCCCACGGGCGGTAAACTCCGGTTTAGAGGCACTTCTCAGCACTCGTTAGGAGTTTTTCAAAATAAAAAGATGAGATTCTAAGCTTTAAGATGATACCTATTTTTTGTTATTCCACGTTGGAAAACGAACATGGATGGTTCCGGGAACATTGGATACACACTGCATCCCCGAAAGATGAGAGACATGTTTTTAGCCAAGTATGTTACATCATTCCATGAGTAATATCTTGTGATCAATGCAATATATTATTATGATCTGTGCATTTTTCATGAAGTTATGAGCACGTGAAATCTACATATTTGGATTCAGTTAGCGGCTGTGCTGTTTTTGTTGTAAACGCATATTACTCAGACTCATTAGAGGGTGAAAACAACACAACAGAAGCATGTTGGAGGCTTGAGGCTTTGGTTTTGTATGCAAAAAGAATTAATGTGCTACATTTATGGGTTCAGTTTTTATTGGCTCTTAAAGAGAGAACGCAAATGGGAGCGCCGGCGCTCCATCCGGTCTTAAAGGGTTAAAGACTGTTGGGTTCTGATTGGCTATCTTTAAAAATATATCATATTGTTAACATTACAGTTATCATTCTTGGTGTGAACAGGCCTTAAAGGGATAGTTCACCCAAAAATGAAAATTCTGTCTCAAGATGTTCTAAACCTGTATGAATTTCTGTCTTCTGCTGAACACAAAAGACGACATTTTGAAGAATATTTTTGGTCCCCATTGACTTCCATAGTATTTTTTTTCCAATGGGGCCCATCAACTGTTTGGTTACCAACATCCTTTAAAATATCTAATTCTACTATCTCTTTAACACTGCAAATGAGAGAAGAACACAAAGACAATTGCATCAACACATTCACACACTTTTTTCCCCTATTTGTATTTAGAAATACACACATTTCATTAACTGTAACTATTAGCATGAAGCTCTTTAGGCATATCGAACCACCTGACGTCTCACACTTCTCTTTTTGCGTCTGCAGAGAGATGAACATGTGAAGTTCACAGACTCTCGTCCTCTCGAGGCGAGCGCTAGCATGCGGAGGCCGGGAAGGCTTTGAGGATGCCAGACGCTCTGAACAGTCCGAGAGATTGATATGGGAAAGAGAAAGCGATGTGGGTCCGGTGTCGCCTGCAGGACAATCAGCACAGGTGAGCGGCCCAGTGCTGGCTTTACTACACCACTGAGTTTCTCCAGATCTGTGTCTGTTAAAAGATGCTGTGCAGTTCTGCGTGTCGCTTGCTAAATTCATCACTATATAGAGTGTGTTTTATTTTTTGCCTACTTTTTAACAGTGTTGGTTCTGGTGTGGTGAGAAATCGAGTCCGCTTTAGGGCCCCGAGTGATCCCATTGGTTCAACAGACTTTTAGTGTTTAGTATTTTTAGCGCCTGTATAATTCCTATAAAATCACGATATGATTTATATGGTTTAAAATGCGTTATAATGACCATTAATGTCTTTTAAATTACACGGTTCATATATTAGCATATAACTGAAGCTATAGGTTGTGAGCTGATATTATATTAGGTATGTTTTTTACTTCCAATTACATGTTTAAAATAATGAATGATGTTTGTGTGTACTTAGCATGACAATTAATGTATTACAAATGTATTATAGTATTATTATATACTATAACACATTGCTATTATTGTGTAAAATTAATATTAAATGACTTTTACAGAATATAGTATGTTGCAACAATCCTTATCCTAAATTTTTAGGCATGGTTGAGTTTCCAGCTTGTTTTATTATGCACTACATAAGCATTCATTTTATATTTCAAGCATGTTGTTTGTGCACTTAAAGGTGCCCTAGAATCAAAAATTGAATTTATCTTGGCATAGTTGAATAACAAGAGTTCAGTACATGGAAATGACATACAGTGAGTCTCAAACTCCATTGTTTTCTCCTTCTTATGTAAATCTCATTTGTTTAAAAGACCTCCGAAGAACAGGCGAATCTCAACATAACACCGACTGTTACGTAACAGTCGGGATCATTAATATGTACGCCCCCAATATTTGCATATGCCAGCTCATGTTCAAGGCATTACACAAGGACAGCCAGTATTAACGTCTGGATCTGTGCACAGCTGAATCATCAGACTAGGTAAGCAAGCAAGAACAACAGCGAAAAATGGCAGATGGAGCAATAATAACTGACATGAACCATGATAACATGATATTTTTAGTGATATTTGTGAATTGTCTTTCTAAATGTTTCGTTAGCATGTTGCTAATGTACTGTTAAATGTGGTTAAAGGCAGTATGCATGACGAACATCTTGTAAAGATCCATTTGAGGGTTATATTAGCTGTGTGAACTTTGTAAATGCACTGTATTATAGTCGAGAGCTCGGGGGGCGGGGAGCGCGAGATTTAAAGGGGCCGCAGCCTGAATCTGTGCATATTTAATGATGCCCCAAAATAGGCAGTTAAAAAAATGAATTTAAAAAAAATCTATGGGGTATTTTGAGCTGAAACTTCACAGACACATTCAGGGGACACCTTAGACTTAGATTACATCTTTTGAAAACTGGTTCTAGGGCACCTTTAATGTAATAAACATCATGCAATAGTGAAATAATATAATTAGTCAAGACATCATGATAACAACTTTTGATCAGGCATTACCGCCTGGGTCCTAAAGGAGACTCGATTCCTGGGGGGGACTTGATTTCTCACCACAACAGAAGTTTTTTCCTCATTAATTTTTCCCATGGGGATGTAAAAAAAAAGTCTTTGTTAAAGCGTTATAAGCCATGAACCAAACCAAAACTTGAATCATAACATTACAAAACTTTAAGTTGAAGCAAAAAAGTATTTGAAAATAATTAATGGCTTTAGTGAGGGAAAGAACTACAATCCCCATGAAGCATTGCGAACAACATAATCGAATTAAAAATGATGGAGAAATATAAAAATGTGGATTATATCCATAGAAACAGTTTTTGCAAAATATGCATATTCATACAAATATATTTAAGCATTTTGAGAGTGTAGAGACTGACTCCATTACATCATTCACAGTGCTTCATGGGAGTGGGTGGAGCTAAAGAGCTCTTTCGACTCTCTGATTGATGGAATTTTAGTACAGCATCATGGGTAATGTAGTTTTTCACCACAAATTCCACTATTAAAAACTGTAATTTTAAAAGTAAGTTGAATGTGGGCTAAGGTGGTTGCGGGGTTTGGTTGCTAAGGTGTTCTGGGTGGTTTTCAGATGGTTGCTGTCTGCCATTGGTCAAACAGATAGTTCCGCCCCAAACTCACATGATTAGTCAGGTTGCTCAAACAAACAAATCATCACTACTAATGACTGAAAGTGAGTGGATATTTGGGGAATGTATTTAAAGAAAGAGTAAGGCACTCCCTTCAGCATTTAAGTGCGTAATTGTGGCTCTTCTACAGATGGATCTTTAGAGTTTCTGTGTGCCACGCACTGATTTATTGTCTCATTTACTCTGGTTTCTTTTGTCTGCCTGTTTTGTTTCAACACTCTCTTTAAACAAAGCGCCTCAGTAGTGCCCGTCTGCCAGCGTTCGCCCGCCGTCGCTGTGAGGAGCATCTGGCTGGCACGACAACAGACAAAATGGCGGCTACTTCTGCCGACCGGCCGTTTCCCTCCAAAAGATGGCGGCGTCTTTCACCGTTTGCCATCTGTGCGGCCGTTAGTGATTCACAAACTCTGTCTAATTGCATTTGCATTTCCTTGATTTAGCTCAAGGTGGGAGGGGTCTGGAGAAAGCAGCTAATCGCTGATGAACGCGGATCGTGAGCATGCAAATCTCTCGGCGGGAGAAACAATCCATTCAAAGAGGCATTTTTGTTAGCTGTCAGCGCGGTTGAGACGGTGCCGCGCTCGCTGACATATGGAACGTGAGGCATGGCGAGACGTCCGCTCAGATGGGAGGCCCCTCATATGCAAATCCTCCCTGTGAAGACCAATGGGAGGGAGGGAGACCGAACCGTGCCTGTCTAATAGCAGGACGGAGTGTAATTAGTACGTTTGCTCACAAGTGCGTGTGGTCGAATGTGGCACACGGCCCAGAATCAATGAGCTTCATGGATTATGATTTAAAGGAAAAAGCGCTTGTGCATGTTCTCTTTCATGGCTCAGGACGATTAATGGAGGTCTCGGTTGTGTTTCAATGAAGTATTGCTGTGTTTCTCTTTAAGATAGAAATAAAAACAGACACAAAGGAGTCAATAGTTGTCATACAGTAATATAGAGCTATAAAATCAATCAATCGAAATAAAACCACAAAGGCTGTAATTCATTTAAATAAATGGTTCCAGAGTAATTTTACATCTCTACTGTAAAATAAAATAATAATAATATTTTTTTTTAGTAGTAGATTTTTTATTTTATTTTACAGAGATAATGTAATAATAACTGTAATATTTTTTATTATGTTTAATATTTTAATTTAGTGATAATAATAATAAAATGTTATATTTTTCTTAAATACTAGATATGTTATACAGAAAAATAATAGAATGGTAATATTTCTTATTTTGTTTAATTTTTTAATTTAGTAATAATAATAATAATAATATAAAAAATAATAAAAAATAAATAATACAAAAATAATGAAATAATACAAATATTTATTATTATATTTTTCTTTAACAATAAAATAATACAACTTATATTTCTTGTTTAATATTGTAATTTAGTAATAATAATAATAATAATATTAATAGTAATTTGTTATTATATGTTTCTTAAATACTAGAAGTTTATTTAACAGTAAAATAATACAACAGTAATATTTCTCATTTTGTTTAATATTTTAATTTAGTAGTAATAATAATAATAATAATAATAATAATAATATAAAAATATAAAAAATAATAATAAAAATTAATAAAATAATAAAAATATTTATTTATTACTATATTTTTCTTAAATACTAGATAGGATTATTTAACAATAAAATAATACAACTTATATTTCTTGTTTAATATTTTAATTTAGTAATAATAATAATATTAATAGTAATTTGTTATTATATTTTTCTTAAATACTAGTAGTTTATTTAACAGTAAAATAATATAACAGTATTATTTCTCATTTTGTTTAATATTTTAATTTAGTATAATATTAATCAAATTATAATAATAATAGTTTATTATTATATTTTTTTAAATACTAGATGTTTATTTAACAGTAAAATAATACAACAGTAATATTTCTCATTTTGTTTAATATTTTAATTTAATAATAATAATAATAATAATAATTTGCTATTATATTTTTCTTAAATACTAGATGATTATTTAACAAATAATACAGTGGTGATATTTCTTATTTTGTTTAATATTTTAATTTAGTATCAATAATACAATTACAATAATAATAATAATAGTAATTTGTTATTATATTTTTCTTAAATACTAGATATGTTCAATTAACATTAAAATAATACAACAGTAACATTTCTTATTTTTTGTTTGATATTGTGATGCAATAATAATATCAATTTCTAATCACAAATTTATTGTGAAAATTGTGCAGCCCTACAAACAAGAACAGCACACCAGGAGTTAAAAAAACACACATTTAAAATTGCAATTGTAATTATTATCAGAAAGATAAAAATGGCCTCCAAATCATGCAGCCCAAATTCATACTGAGATTTTTGACGTTTGATTGCAGAATTTCAGATCTGAATCTCACAGTTTGAGACATTGTTGAGATCTCATCTGAAAAGTGTCCATTTGCTCTCTAATTCTCATGAATGTCTCGGTGAAGAACTGAGACTCTAGAGACGTCAGTGTGATGTTCTGTCCACTCACATTAATGCACGCACCATCCCAGACTTGAAATGAACTGGGTCTGAAACAGTTTTAAATTAGTTTCTAATTCTGCCGCTACACATTTATTTTTAGATGAAGTGAAGCTGTCAGAGATGTAGGACAGAATCCGTGTGTTTTGTTCCCCTTGTGGAAACACGGAGACTTTGACGTCCTTCTGCGGGTTTGAGGACAGAGATGAAACATCCGTTTTATACATCAGTCGCCCAAACCAAACTTCACTGTCCCCGTTCCTCATGTTGTGTTAAAATACGACTAGACGAGCCACAGTTAAATCTGCATTAAAATTAAGATTTTAAAATGGTGCACATGTACTGAAAGCATATAATGGACATATATTATACAGTTTGCAATGGTGGAGACGAGTGTGTGTGTGTGTGTGTGGTTACAGTACAGCAAAAAATGGCGCTTGTGCATCACATCAGTGTGATTGGGGTGTGAAGGGGGGTTTGCACTTGAACATGAAGGGTTTGGGGTTCATGTCTGGGGTAGTTTAAGGGGAGGAGGGTGTCTGTCTGGGTTTGAATGAAACCCATTAAAACCATCCACATGTGTGTGTGTGTGCTAATGTGTGTGTCGCCAGGACAGAATAGTGTCTGGATCTGTGCATGTGTCCATTTGCATACGCTGGCTGCACATATGCCATTCAGCCTGAACAGATGCAGTGACAAATGGACATGCAAATGACTCTTAAGTCCCGCCCCTTGTGAAACACAAGCTATAAATTCGACGCATCACGCGTCAACGGCCGCTGGACGTGTTTGGGGGTCGCAGGAACGTCTTATGGTTATGATGTCACTGCATCCTCCTGCAGCGCGTGACGGCAGCCAATCAGATCAGAGCAGGAACAGGAAGTCAGATGAGAGATGCTGCCTTCACCCTTTATGTGCTGAAAAGGAATTAAAACATGTATTTACTTGCAGTCAAAGAGTTGTGAATGGGCCTGAAATAAGAATAATAATTGTGAAAAATTAAATTTCAATTAAATACTGTTTTCAATATTGATGATAATTATAAAAGCTTCTTGAGCAGCAAATCACCATATCAGAATGATTTCTGAAGGATCATGTGACACTGAAGACTGGAGGAATGATGCTGAAAATTCAGCTTTGATCACAGAAATAAATTATATTTGAACATATATTCATGTAGAAAACAGCTGATTTATATTATAATAATATTTCAGAATTTTCAATATATTTTTGATCACTTTGAGACTTTCAAAAATATAAAAAAATGTTACTGAACCCAAAATTTTTGAATGGTGTATATTCAAAAATATGAATATTATGGGTGTAACATTACTTTGATCAAATGACTAATGATATTATGTATCAATGCAACATGTGAAAACAAAATCTATATATATTTTTAAGATTTACGAATTATTTTCATAATTTATTTTCCTGTATTATTTAGAGAAAAAAACTAAAATGTATTTTTTGTTGTGAAGCGTATCTCCCAATTGATATATGCAGGATTTTCAATTTTTAAACAGCTCAAGATATATTTTTCATTTAAATATATATAAATATAATATATAGGTACTATATATTCTGTATCGCACCATATTTTGAGGTATCGGCAAATATTGTGACTCTGGCTAAAATAATCGATGTCAGAGATTGAGATTGATTTGCACCCATAATGAATATCTTGTTATATCTTATATGTTAAAGTCGGCGTGAAACAGAAGATTTTCTTCACTACAGTATATCTGAGTAAAACTGCTTCTCAAACAAGAACAAATGTAGGGCGGGGCTTGATTTTACCTGTGGGGAATTGATTGGATGGTTGTGGTTTGCTATTGGTGGATCTCATGTGAGTGACAGGTTGCCCCGCCCTCATCATCAGGGAGGAGGGAGGAGAAGATATTCTGATTCAAGATTACGAGGAACATGAATTTAAAACAATAATGATGTGCATGGAGAAATCATTTATAATTAAACTGCAATATTCCATTAAAAAAAAAAAGAATTTGATTTCATGGTGACTGTATCTCAATTTAACATACATCGCAGATTATAAGTGTGATCAGTGAGTAAATTAACAGCACTTCATCAAGACACATGATCCATGCACCAGTGTTTAAACAGTAAAATGAATAGTAATGTTTGTTGAATGAATGCTGGGAAAACATTCGTAAAGCTGAAGCTCATACTGACTAAACCTGAGCAGCAGGACACCCAAACGCCTCTGGCCTTCAGTCCCCTCGCAGCTTTCCTCAAATTAAACTACTATTTCAGGCTCGGATCTCGCGCCGCTCTTAATTGCCAACGTTACGGTCCCTTATCCGCGAGAGAAGTTCAGGGAGTTCGGCTATCTCCTGATTATTAATCTCAGAAGGGGGCCGGTGGACGTTTGTGAACAGACAATATGTGTCTAGACGGCTCTGAACGTAAATATTAAGTCGAACTCTCATCCCGAGCGCTTTTGTGGGGCTCGTCACAAACCGTGGGAACGCTCTGGGCCGCTCCAGCACCACCAGCGGCAGCAGGTGAAGAAGGGCCCTGGAGGTCAAGGTCAAAGCGAGGCGCTCGTCTGTATGGCTGCCCTCGTCTGGGACTGAATGCAAATGAGCCGGTCTGATTAATAAGCAGCGAGGGTCTGTGTTTGCTCGACACATGATGACTTTTGTGATGCGCTGAAGTGGTCTGATGTGCGCTCAGACTCCCTGTGCTAACAGTGCAAACACGTCTGCTGTTCATTTACACGCTCTGTGTTTGAAGGAACACACTCTCATAAGGAAACGTCATCATCTGACGTTTGTCTGTGCAGCACTAAAGCGTCGCCGTGGCAATGCTCAGAATTCAGACTCGTTACTCGCGTCTTTAATCGCTCGGAACTTTCATGTCATGTGCCGCTTTATTTGGAATCTCATGAAATTCTGTTTTGAACCTCAGGTCATATTTCAGCCCCAAATCTATTTAAATAGAAGCATATTTTGTATTTTTATTATTTATTTATTTTTTTATGACAAATAAGCACAATTTCCTCATAAATTCTCATTACAGTAGAATGAAACTAGTATGAAAAATTATATTATTATTATTACATTAGTAATACATTAATAGAATTTTATTATAATTATAACTGTTTATTATTATGATTATTCATAATAATAATAATAATTCAATTTTTCATACCAGTTTCATTCAATTGTAATGAGATTACTGTATTAATAATAATAATAATAATAATAATAACAATAAAATAATTACATTATTATTTAAACTGCACAATATTTACATGTGGGTTGTATTTGTTTTATTGCCTTTAGTTTGATTCTTTTTTTTAAAAAATGATTGACATTCTTACTATAATGAAGTATTATTGTAAATAAACTGTATTAGAGTAATGTGAACCTAATGAGAATAACTCAACATTAAAATGCCCAGATGCATTACAGTAATGCAAATATGCTTAATTTTCATTAAAAAAAAATAATATCACAATGCATAAGTCTTTATTTTCTTTATGCAAAATATATTTTCTTTTGATTTTGGGGTGAAATGTGACTGATTCGCTCAAGTAATTGTATCTTAAAAATCTGAAATCAAAAATAAGATGATTCTCTTACCCAATCAGCGGGTTAATTTTTTTTATGGGATTGTTTTAGTTGACTTCCAAAGGAGAGTTTAATTGCGCTTTTAAAGCTCAAAACTGTTTGTTTTCATCTGAGATGTTTCTTCTGAAATAAAAATGGACACAAACAAGTTAATCAGAGTAGTGCTGTATAAAAATTGCGTGTATATATATCTGTGTGTGTGTATACACACAAACACACATATTATATATTTACAAACTTTTATGTTAGATGCGATTTGACAGCACTAGTATAAGCTATAAAATCAATGTGGAAAGCG
The DNA here is from genome assembly GCF_024489055.1 of Chanodichthys erythropterus. Taxonomy (NCBI): domain Eukaryota; kingdom Metazoa; phylum Chordata; class Actinopteri; order Cypriniformes; family Xenocyprididae; genus Chanodichthys; species Chanodichthys erythropterus. The sequence continues at coordinate 13,274,302 of NC_090236.1, forward strand.
GCTCAGATTATTTGTGAGGATTTTGATCGCAGACTTTGGGATTTTGGCAGAGTGTTTGAGATCTTTTCTGAAACGTGAGATTACTGAGGTCTTTTTCTATATAATGGACGCAGAAATGTGAGTGAGCTCTAGTGAGAGAGTGCCGGAGGGAATGTGCAATTAAACAAGAGCACGCCATTAACTGTAAATGCGCTGAATGTTAAACGACATGCTGCCATTAATTCTTTAAGCAGGCAAGACGTTACCTCATCAGCTCGGAGGTTTGATTCACGTTCCTTTAGAAGTGCTGGTTTAAGCTTCATTTGCTCAGCAACACACAGTCAATAGATCTGATTACTTTCTGTTCCCGTTTCACCCCATATCTTGCTGTATCTTCCTTCCTCTCTCTCTATAAATCCAATTCTGTTGAGCTTTATTGGCACGACTAAAGCATTTTAATGTTACGATCTGTTAACAGCATCTATTTGGATAAAATAACATCAGCATTTGTTTCATGTAGCAAGTTAAATGCTGAAGTTCAACATTTAGTGTTAGGGTGTTTTTCTAATTGTTCTCTGAACTCAGTAATTTTGCTTTTGTGCTCATCTCCTCCCTCTCATCATCTCCTCTTTTCTCTCCGTCAACTCAGTCTTTCTCCCTCCCACTGCTTAAAACCTTTTCGGCATGTCAACAAAATGTGCCCCCAGCTGGGGCTCCTGACGGCCTGCAGGGTTTGACTTTCCCTCTCCTGTCCATCACAACGTCCATCGGTCTGTCTCAGAGGCGGATCTAGAAAATTATTTATAGGGTGGCAGAGGGATGGCATGAGGACTTTGAAGGTTGGCAACACCCAAGCAAACATCCAGAACATCTATCTATTCTGACCTAACTTCAAATTAATGTACATTTTTAAGACAAGCCAGCAGAAATATGTCTTTCAAACTTTTTAATCTAGTTAATTAAGATTACATTCTTACCTTTTTTTCTCTGCTATATTTTCCATGATCTTATTGATTTCATTTTTTTTTTTTTTTTTTGCCGGATGGCAAAAGGCCTATAGTCTATCCATGATGAAAATGGTGCAATGCTTTTTCTTAGGGTGCTTTCTAAGTTACTTTCATTGCATGTATCCTGCATGGAGAATTCAAGAATGCACTGCGATTACCACAGGGGAAAAACATCAGGGCAAAAATAAATAAATACCAAATTAGATAGATTTTTGAAAAACATTGATAGTGCTGCTGTTGGATTCCAGCTCCTGAAGTCTTGATAAACTTTAAAGGTGTGCAGAAAAAATCATAGAAATAGTTTTCGCTGAGCTGTTGGCCTGTATGGGGGTCGGTTTCTGCTTTCTCATCACTACTTTATATTTGGAAGCAGATGACCAGTGCGTTTGTGCCACCTGCTTTTACCATCAGGCATATGGATCGGACAGCTATACAAACCCAGGGGTCCTCATTTCAGTGCTGGGAGGACATGCACGAATACTCGTTGTTCAGAATGAAATACTAGTGTACTGCATACTTATTTTATGTACTGCTTGTAGTTTTTTTAAGCATATATAGCATGTGAAAGTATGCAGTAAACTACAATAAACATTTCATACTGTTGTCATGCGATCAAATAAAACAGTTATTTTTAATGTAATTTTGAGTAGTAATATCAATTGGCTGTTTGACCGAATAGAATATACCACTTGAACTTTTGGAAGTTTGAGGTTGGTAAGATTTTCAAAATGTTTTTGAAAAGTCTTCTGCTCACCAATGCTGTATTTATTTGATCAAAATACAGTAAAAAAAAAAAAAAAAAAAAAAAGAAATATTATTACCATTTAAAGTAATTGTGTTCTATGTTAAAATGTAATTTATTTCTGTGATCAAAACTTGATCAGCATCATTACTCCAGTCTTCAGTGTCACACGATCCTTCAGAAATCAATCTGATATGATGATTTGCTGCTCAAGAAACATTTATGATTATTTTCAATGATAAAAACATTTGTGCTGCTTCATATTTTAATGGAAACCGTGATACATTTTATTTTTCAGGATTCTTTGATAAATAGAAAGTTCAAAAGATCAGGATTTATTTGAAATAGAATCTTTTGTAAATGCATTTACTGTCTCTTTTGATCCTTGCTGCATAAAACAATGAATTTCTTTTAAAAAAATCTTTTGAATGGCAGTGCAAGACAGATCAGTGTGCGGTATTTATTCAGACTATTTTCAGCAACTATATTCCAATATATAAAGAAACGTGTTTCAGATCTCTGTCCATATCTGTGTTTTCACAGAATAAAACAATATGAGCAATGACATTAGAGAAAGTGACTGATTTAAGAAGAGTGTGTATGTGTGTGTGTGTGTGTGCGTGCCATCAGTATTTGCCCTCTGGGTCTCATTTCATGGTTTAAGAAAAGCTCTGTGAAAATGGTCTATTAAAACTGTACTGCAGATCACAGCGCGCTCCTATTAACGCTGCACAGACGAGAGACAGCTGCCGCGAGCTCGGCCTCGTTCTGCGCGTCTCCGGAGGCTCCAGCGGTCAGAGTCAGGCGTGCCGACTGGTCAGCAGAAATAGTTTGACCTGACTCGCGCACGCACACACACACACTAAAGAGAGTGATACAGAAAAAATCATAAAGACCAGCAAGGTGAAGCTGTGTAAATGCAGTTTTAAGGCAGGAAACCACATGTGAACAGGGTACAATGTTTAACTAATAGATAGCAACATACTTCCACAGTTGATGAATCACAATTATTTTGTATTACAAGTTTTCTGAAATGTTATGTTTAAACATGCAAATGAGGCAGTACCTATTTAAATCTGCACTATTTTGCATACATTTCTAGAAAATAAATCTGAACATTGGATAAAGACAAAGACAAAGAAATTCTTGTTTCATTTTGTTGACATATTGGAGTTTTTACTGAGGGGATTTTGGATATCTCTTTTTATCACTCCATAAATCAGAACATACTGTGAACAGTCAGAAAAAAATGTGTTTTCACTATGTTTTAGGAATGAAATGCTGTATAAAATGAGGTGAATGATATATGAAGAAACCCTTCTACAAAAACCTTCAGAATATAGATAGGAATGAAACTGTAAAGTTTGGTGTATGTAAGTGCTGCTAAAGTGGTTGTACATTTGCTACAATATTTATTAATCTTTGTTAACCTTAGTAAATAAAAATACAACTGTTCATTTTGTTAGTTCATGGTAACTCCATTAAAAAAACAGGTGAATGAGATTTAAAGAAACCCCTCTATAAAAACCTTCAGAATATAGATAGGAATGAAACTGTAAAGTTTGGTGTATGTAAGTGCTGCTGAAGTGGTTGTACATTCTCTACAATATTTATTAATCTTTAATAACCGTAGTAAATAAAAATACAACTGTTCATCCTTAGTTCATGGTAACTCCATTAAAAACCCAGGTGAATGAAATATGAAAAAACCCCTCTATAAAAACCTTCAGAATATGGATAGGAACAAAACTGTAAAGTTTGGTGTCTGTAAGTGCTGATGAAGTGGTTGTACATTCGCTGCAATATTTATTAATCTTTGTTAACGTTAGTAAATAAAAAAACAACTGTTCATTGTTAGTTCATGGTAACTCCATTAAATAATATTAACAGACAGGTTACAACTTTTTAATAATTCAATAATGCAATAGTAAATGTTAAAATTAACATTAAGATTAAGTATTTTTCAGTTAGTTGTCATACAGTAAGTGTGTAGTATAATCATTGTATGATACATATGCTATATAAACTCACCAAAAATAGTTTTCTGTAGTTTCTCTCTCTCTCCACTGAGAGTTGGGTTTGTGCAGTGGATGCAGAATAAAGGATTTCTGGGCTTTAACAGACAGGCGGTGACCTCTGACCCCAGTCCACCACAGGGATGCGGTTCCCATAGGCTGGGGCGGGTCGGGCTCCGCTCTATTGCCATAGTCGCGCCGTAGCTCCCATTCACCGCACAGTCACGGCCTCTTAATGCAACTCACAATCTCTTGATTCAGTGGATGTGTGATCCGATGACATGTATTTTTAATGAGGGGCGACGTCTTTGCTGGCCAGACACAATATCCCGGGTGCTGGAGAATGAGAACGGGCCCCTGGCGGTCTCGCGTGCAAAATCCCACTAGATGTTTTCTTTTTGAATCCGTCACTCTCTTGTTTCTCTACCTCTTTCTCAGAGTTAAACTTCTGTTTGTGGCTTTTGGCTATGGCAAAGATATGAAAAAAAGCCTTTTGCTCGCCTTTACAGTCTGTGATAATGTCGTCACAGACCAGATCGCCCAGAGATCACAGCGTTACCCGTTTAACAGAACCATAAGCGGTTTGTGAAAGCACGGGTGGGTTAGGAACCGCAAATTATGGTTTCCATAAAAATATGAAGCAGCACAACTGTTTTAACATTGATAATAATCATAAATGTTTCTTGAGCAGCAGATCATCAGATTAGAATGATTTCTGAAGGATCATGTGACACTGAAGACTGGAGTAATGATGCTGAAAATTCAGCTTTCACTGGAAAAAAATTACATTTTACACAAATATATTCACATAGAAAACAGTTACTTAAATTGTAATATTATGCAGCCTTGGTGATCAGAAGAGATTTCTTTCAAAAAACATAAAAAAATCTTATGACCCCAAACTTTGAACAGTAGTGTAAATCTGAGAACAGTAAATGTCTCAACCTTTGCCAAAATACCAAAGTAAGACATCTCTGAATTCAAACATTTCTCATCAAACTCCTTCAAGATCAAATGATCTGAGCTGCTATACACATTTATTTATTTTATTTTATTTTAGAAGCAAAATCAAAGTTGATACTTCAATCAAACAGAACTAAAAAAAAAAAAAAAAAAAAACTAAATTAAGTGAGTTTTTCTTATATTTAAAAAAGAAACACAAGACAGTCACTGCTGGAAAATCATCAATGTTCAACATCCACACAATCACACACACACACACACACGAGAATATCCACCTGCCGTTGCTGTTTGAGTGTCTTTCTAATACAGATCTGCTCTCAGACACAATTATATCCCCTCAGTCTCTCTCACACACTCACACATACACACACACACACACACATCCAGACAGTCTTAAAGTGCTAACTAGACACCCTTCACCCCCAAAACACACACACACACACACACCTACACACACACAAACACACACACACACACACACACACACACACACACACAGTAGTCTACATATTCGGACTCTGTTGGACTACTCCAGTGTGTCTACAGACATTTACATGCATCTGTCAGTCAAAGTAGTGTGCATGCACAGTGTGTGTGTGTGTGTGTGTGTATCTGAAAATATATACAGAATGTATAGACAGACAGATAGATCCATAGATAGATAGACAACTGAATATTATTCATGCTGCTAAATTTTATAAATATTTATCAACTTTAAAGGCTACACAGATTTAAAATAATACAAAGTTAAAATTATACAAACCTATAAAACATGCTTATGAAATATAATGAATGCTATGAATGTAATATGGTGTATTTGATGCCGTTTATGATCTGAGTGCTTCCGTTGAGATGAGGTGGAGCTGTTGACCCTGATCTCCCAAAAATAATGATGTCTGAGTCTAAACACACACACACACACACACACACACACACACACACACACACACACACACACACACACACACACACACACACACACACACACACACACACACACACACACACACACACACATACACACACAGATCAACGACCTCTGTGTCTGTCTATAGGCTCAGGTCACTGCACAGTCTGTCTGGCCACTCACACACACACACACACACACACACACACTCTGTCTGGTCTCCTAATGTGACCTCTGGCCAATTCTGTGTTGGGGCCCCCAGAGACCCAAATAACATGACCCATGGGACAATAAAACCACACACACCTCACAGTGTTTCGCTTGCATGTGAGATCATCACTGTAAAAACTACAGACTACAAAACATGAAGTTATTGCCTCGGGTATCTGTTAAAAATGTTGGTTTTATTAAGTCATAGTTTAGTCAAAATATATTTAATATTGAAATTTACACTTATTTAATTGATCTGAACTGATCTGAATAATGACATCTTTTCAGAGCTGTGTTTTTAGTAAGGGTGTGTATAATATTTAATGCTGTCATTTTATCTGTATTAATAACATAAATACTAATATAGATACAGAATGATGGACTGATGTTGTTTTTATGCTCTTTTCCACAGATTAGACATGAAAGACAAATTGGGATGGGATGAGATCCTCCGTCGCTCTGAAGATTCACTGATGTCACTTCCTGTGATGCTGGAAGACGGACTCAGTCACATCCAAATGGAGGATGAATCTGCGATTTAACATCACCCGTGGACTTTAGCGCTGATGGAAACAAACACAGACCATCAGAAACTATTTTTGGGAGAAATTGGTCCTACTCTGACTTGCATGATCGTGTTCATATTTTTACTGGCTTTCAGTGTAGAAAACAAACACATTCTGGATATTTGCTGTTGTTCATCATCATCACCCGCAGAAGCACATGGAGGTTCACAGCACACAGGTGAGCTCATAAAACAGGTAAGTGAATCTAAAAATGCACATGCTGACAGATAGATACGCTTAGCGTTGCATTTCAGCCGCTGAATGTGACTGATTCTCTGTTTCACACACACATTCTCCTCAAGCACTCTGTATGAATTATAAAATCTGTACATGAATATTTTAATAACATTTGGACCTGTAATGTAATGACCCACAGAAAATAATACTGAAATGAGCAATTAAATACCAGTAAAGCTGTAGTTTATCATTTAAACCTTGAACAATACTGAATGTGTGATGATATTCAATAAAGCCTCTACTTATATGACTTTGTCTGGTGTGAGTGTTTAACATTATGCTTTATGTCATCATGTATAAAGGGGAAAATCTTCATGACTGTTTTGGGTATTTTATGGATTTGTTTGTGCATCTTTCTTTACAATAAATGACTCTTGCTTTAATATTCTGCATGTGATGCAATGACATTCAGTGCAAGTTCAGAGTCTGAATACATTTCAGAGAAGGAGCAAACGCTGTTAATGGTCTAAGATGAACTGAACTGGTCTGTGGGTTTAATCTGGATCATATGCAGATGTTGAATAAACGTCTCATCTTGTCAGTTGGTTTGATCTTATCAGGCACAGACAGTAAAACACTTTACTTTGAATTCACTTCTACACCTGACAGTGCTTTATGATAATTGTTTTGTTCATTCATTAACAACCAAGATGACTGATTGATTTAATGCAGAAATTGAGTAGAAATAACAGAAATGACCCAACTTTATGACCACAGAGTATATATATATATATATATATAATATACAGCTTCACTCATAAAAAAGGTTTTACAATTGTGTTGAGTTTTGATTCAGGATCAATAATTCTAAAATAAGTGCAGAAAATGAGAGAGAAACAGCTGACCAACTTATTTTTAAGATAATAGGCTAATAAAAATAACTTTTTTATAAAGGGCAATAATTTACATCTTATGTAAGAAATACAAAATTCATATGTTTTGGTACAGCATTTTACTTTATTTACATTTACTTTAGACATTTATTTACATTAATTGTATTGATAATATGGGTCAAAGACATTTAGATGTCCACATCAAATGAATATACAAAAGTGATTTTATAGAAAGCACATTAAATGCAAGTAAAACATCTACTTTTAAGGTTTCAAAGAAGTTTTGGGAGGATCAAATGTCAAAATGTGGGTGAAAAAATGTTCCATTCAGTGTAACACTTATATTTATGTAAAAATTAAAACAACATACTTATTCTAACCTCTACGTATTAAAATATATACAAGAATAAGTGAGCATACTAATTTTATTGTATTTTAAATTAGTAAAAAATTCTTGCTGTCAAATGGGCAAAACCTAGGATAGTGGCAAAGTTTAGTAATTAGCATTTGGGGTAAAAGTAATTAGTTTTTAATATGGCATAAATAGATTTTTTTGTTGTAAATATCCCTGACAAGATTGTTACACTGAACGACATTTTAGTGGGTGTCTTCTGTAAATCTATGTAAAAAATGTATGATATTTAATTTTTGCTCAGAAAAAAACAAATTAAACAGAACCCATTCTGATGTATTGAAAAACAACAATAATTCAAAGCTGTATTACACTTATTGTTTTGATGCTTAAATATATATATATATATATATATATTTATATATATATATATATATATATATATATATATATATATATATATATATATAAGCCATTTACATAAAATTATATGTGATTTTTTTTTTATGTATATTTGTATGTTTAAAAAACAGTTTGTTTATAAACAGTTAAAATTCAAATAGTTAAAATAGTTAAAATTCCATATTGGGAACTACGGAAGCCTAAGGGGATAGCTTTTTCAGCATAAATTATTACTTCAAATTATTTTCCCGTGTTTAGTTAATATTCTTACGCTTTACGAAATAGAAACTGTACGTCACTCACCATTAATCCGCCGCAAACCTTTGATCAGCATCTGTCAATCAATCATCATTGAATCAATCGCTTTCAGACGCTCGAGTGAAAGTGTTCAGAGTTAATAAAGCATAAATCAGTGTGATGTCAAAGTTTGCTCTTTCTCACGTGTCGGACACTGAAATGACTCTTGCTGCCTCCAGAACAAGACAAAACAAGAGAAAACATCTTTTGAGGAAACTTCGAGAATCAACTTCAACCAAACAAAACACAATCCAATCATAACGCATAGCCTCTGAGGCTTCCGTAGAAATGCCAAGAAACCAACAAAATCTTTAAAACATGCTTTGATGAACAAATGATTGTCTACGAATCAAATCAAAGAAAACATATCACACGTAAAAATGATATTCTAGTAGTTTTTACTATATCATGTCAAACAAGTATATCTGAATATTAAAATAGATATTAGAATAAAAACTAAAGGCTAATATAGGCCTATTTGAATAATATGCATTAATATTTTAACAATTTTTAAATGTATTATAGGCAAATTGTGTGATGCACTGATTTCCAAATAAACATCTGTGTGAGATAAGAGCCTCTGGCCCTTTAAATGGAATAATAAATATAATTTACCTTTCTGTGTGGACACGCCCCTTTCTGACATCCTCCAGTCAGCTGTTTCCATAACTGTGACACCACTTCCTGTGAAATTCAGTGAGCCAATAAACACCACGTATCTATCTATCTATCTATCTATCTATCTATCTATCTATCTATCTATCTATCTATCTATCTATCTATCTATCTATCTATCTATCTATCTATCATCTCTATCTATCTATTCCAATGGTATATTATGACAGTTATGAAAGCATCATCATCATCATCATCATCACAGGTCTGATGTGTCACTCGTCCTCTTGTCTTTGCAGTGACTTTCAGAAGGAGTGTAAAGCAGCACATGTAGTGATGAAAACAGCACATCAGTGTCTGCAGCGGTGGTTGCTGTGTAGTAAATTATTCATGAGCAATTTGAATACATGCAAATACTCCGGCACAGCTCCAGGTACCTATGGCAACGACCGGTGACCCCGCCCCCAGCATCAGCATCAGCATCAGTGTCTGTGTGCTTTTGTTCATCTGTGTCTCAAGATCAGTGTCATTCAGCAATAGGAAATAAACATTCGTGATACAATGGTATATATATATATATTATGAAATATTCAGCAAATGCATATTTAGTAAAATAATAATAATTGTATGTATATTAGTATAATAATAACAACAAAAACAGGCCTATCTTTTATATTATTATTATAATTATTATTATTATGGGTTTTCAAATATGTTGTTGAGGTTCTAAAAAGATTTATAAGAAATATTATAATTAAAAAATTAAATATAACAGCACTTGTATTAAGACAGAGGGGTTCATCAGGTCAAGTTCAGGGCATCGATACTCTAGTCTAGAATCGTTAGATCCGGATTATTCAGGATCAGGTGGTCTGTGGCGTCATCTAGTGGTGAATAAGAGAATAATTCATTGATTATAATGCAGTCTGTGTTTCAAAATGACATTCGTTTACTGAATATATGAAGTTTATCTGATTTTCAAATCTGTAAATTCATGTTTTGTACATCAGATTGAAATCTGATTTAACTGTTTAAATTAATACTAATCATAATAATTATGTAGCTAAATGGGGTTCAACTGATTGAGATTCAAAAAAAGATTTTAAATTAATTTAAATACACTTTTATTAATTTCCCCCCTTCTTATAGTGTTTGATGATTGTTTTAATCACTTTTATTATAAACACTACTGTTCAAATATATCAGGTCTAAGATTTTTTTAATGTTTCTGTCTCTTATGATCACCTGAGCACATTAATTTGATCAAAAATACAGTAAAAATAGTGAAATATTTTTACAATTTAAAATAACAGTTTTCTATGTGGACATATGATAAAAAGTAATTTATATCCAGTGATCAAAGTTGAATTTTCAGCATCATTACTCCAGTCTTCAGTGTCACATGATCCTTCAGAAATCATTATGATATGATGATCTGCTGCTCAAGAAACATTTATGATTATTATTATCAGTTGAAAACAGTTCATATTTTTGTGGAAACTGATACATTTTATTTTTCATGATTATTTGATGAATAGAAAGTTCTAAAGAGCAACATTTATTTAAAATACAATTTTTTTATAACATTATAAATGTCTTTACTGTCACTTCCAATCAATTTAATGCATCCTTACTGAATAAAAGTATTAATTTCTTTCGAACTTTAGAATATATCTGCCTAAATAAACAGAGAAGTTCAGTACAAGCACTATATAATGTCATATAGCGCAGATCGGGGCAAGTTGTCACAAGTTTTGTATCTCATCAGGTTTTGAATCAAAAGCACAATAACACACACTTTTGTTCTTTGTGTTTGTTTCAAACTTCCCGTTCAACACTTCCTCAATTTAGAATAATTTATGTGCATTCAAATAAAATAAATATTATTTTAATATGTGTTGGCCATCAAGTGAACACAATTAAATCACACTGATAAAAAGACAAGAGTCACTATATAATGTATATATAATAACTGTTCTCAGGATCTTTTATATGTTGTAGTTAAATACAGTTCATTAATTACACTGTATGTTGTGCAAAACAATGGTTTGATATCTTTGTGCAACTCTTTACATATTCATGAATTTTTTTAGGCAGCCTGAAAAGTATAACTTATATGTTATGGAAAATGATATTTTTTTAAACAGTATTTTCACATTTCAGACAAATTTGAACTTTTCTCAAATCAAATCAAGAGACAAAAGCTGCTGCAAACAAAGAGCTTCGGTTCAGCTGCTGCTTTATGCTGCCATCTAGAGGACTCGATGAAAAACACTGAATCAATTATTGTCTAAAACCCAAATAATCACATTTACAAGAGTGTGTTCAGCAAATATGAATAAATGGAGAGAAAAAAAAGCTTGATTCTAATATCATTAGTTTATTTGGCACAAATCTTTTCGATTTACAAACAACAGGCTTGAATTCAACCGAGTCATTTTAGTGCGAGAGCAAGAGATTCGTTCGATAAACGATTCACCGTGACACGAGTCACAATAAAATGAACTTCAAGATGAATCTCACCAGTGATTCTGAATTCAAACAGTTTCCAGAATCATTTGCTCCAAATGAATCTCAGTGTTTTATTAGGCCTCTGGGATGTTTAAAAGCCATTTAATGCCATTTATTAGATAATAATCGTTGTGCTTGAGCATCATGTGATTGTCCAGTTAGCAGGAATCATGTAGGGTTTTTAGTTCACATAACTGTGAGTAAATACAACAGCCCCAAGAAGTATCTGAACACTTAATACACCTTTAAAATGTCTGAATGTCACTACATGAGATGAGAAAACATCAAAAAAAGATGACATTTATTGTAAAGGAAGATGCACAAAATGATAAAACAATTGATCAGATTCAGATCTAACGAATCACATTGACTGAAGTGAACAAATACTTTTTGGAGTCACTGTATAATTCAAATATTTATCCAAAAAGAAGGTTTAACACTAATACTGAAGTTTAAAATCTCTCATTTCGGTAAATGATTAAACACACCAGTGGTGTGAATGTCTGTTATTTGTTCATCATCAACTGAACATTGGTTAATTAGACCAGTTAGTAACACTGTGTGAGGGAAGATGATGCTGAAGTTCATGTTTCCTTTCTGTCTCCAGGCACTTGGGAGCCACACACATAACAACTGCACATGTGCAAGACACAAAACACACACACACACACACATCATTTTACTATCCTGTCCTGGATCAGCGATATGGATGAAAAAGTGTGAATCACATGAAATGATCAGCTCATATTTCACCCCAAAATAAATAAAACAGGATTTCAGTAACACTTTATGCATTATGACAGTATGTTAATGCATCAAATATGCCTTGTAATGTACCTTATAATGCATTGCATGATCTCATGAATAACTGTAATCTCAGGTAAAATACTTATATTTTATTAACAATACAACAATATATTTTATTGTTACACCTTTTGAAAGTATAATGCATTAAAACATAATTTCAACCAATTTGCATACTCGATTATAATGCATTTTAAGTTTGGTAACAATAATTTATGAAAAGATATAATGCATCAACGCAATGGATTATGACTGCATATATTATAATATATATAAATATATATAAAATGCAGGGGGGGGGGGGTCATTTTAATTTTTTTTAATCAATTAAGTACCATAAAGTATACTTACAATTATAGTTTTAAATAATGTATAATTTAGGAAAGTGGGTTGTATATGTATAATTTAAGTCATGTGGATTTGTATTAATTAAAATCAGCAATTAAATTAAATTCGAAACAATAAATATTACCATAAAGTATACTTACAACTATAATTTTAAAAATACATATTCAATTCGGGCAAAAATTTTATTTAAGTCATGTGTTTTTTAATTAAAATCAACTAATTTAATTCAAAACAACAAATATTAAAATAAAGTATAATTACAATTATATAAATAATAAATAATTCAGGGAAAATGTATTTAAATCATGTGTTGTTGTTTTTTTTTTTTTATAAAATCAGCAATGGAATTAATTCAAAACAACAGATACCATAAGTATACTTATAATTATACTTTTAAATAATATATAATTTGGGGGAAATGTGTTTAAGGTTTTTATTAATTAAATTTAATAGGTTTTTATTAATTAAATTCGGCAATTAAATTAAATTTGAAAATAAATATTACCATAAAGTATACTTACAATATATAATTCAGGGAAAATGTATTTAAATCATGTGTTGTTGTTGTTGTTGTTTTTTTTTAAATTAAAATCAGCAATTAAATTAAATTAAAAATAAGTACCATAAAGTATACTTATAATTATACTTTTAAATAATAGATAATTTGGGGAAAATGTGTTTAATTTTTATGCAAAAAAATAATGCAAAAAAATCTTAAAGGGCCTAAATCAGGCTACACGCCATTTCTGAAAAATCTCATTAAGAATATTACACAAATCTTTTGATTTTGGGTTGAAATATGGGCCGGACATGTTCTTGCTCATTTTCATGAGACTCACCCTGATATGAAAGTGATATCCAGAGTAACATGCTGTAAACTCGAAATGTGTCTGTATTCCATCAAAGCTCAAAGCGGGACGCGGGACGTGTCCAGAAACACATTCAGTCAGTATTGCACTTACAGGACGTTCGGTCTGTGATGGCAGGACGTACATTCAGGGCGTCTCTGTACCAAATACACACTCACTCACTCTACACACACAATGCTTGCATCAGAAATCAAAACTCAGGACACGCCTCTCATTCCCCGTCCTCTTCATTGGCAGCATATGCTCAGGTTAAAAAAGAAACATTTGTTCTGCTTTTCTTACTTCCTGTCTCTACGCTGCTACCGCACATTGTAGCCTAACTGCTGAAACTTGCGCAGCAGGATCTGCGAGAGGTCAAAGGTCATGAAGCTGATGCCCACAGCGATGGGACCTTTGACCCAGTTCATGCTCAGGCCCTTGTAGAGGCCGCGGATCACGCCCTCCTCCGCCACGATCTCACGCATGGTGCCGAGGATGGTGCCGTAGGTGTGTCCGGTGACGCCTGCCGTCTGCATGCGTCTGCGCACCACGTCCAGCGGGTACGAGGCGGACTGACCGATCAGCCCCGCGCACGCGCCGAACGCCAGACGCTCGTACGAGTACGGCTGAGAGCGGCCCGTGTGCTCTGAAACGAGAGGAGACACCCGTTACTGAAGCTTATGAGACACTATGATGCATAAAACATGCACAATTAAATGAAATATACCTAGTCCCAGACTAGCATGCATGATTGAGCTGTTTTAACTGAAAGCAACATCTTAAGATATGTCAGTGTCATTGTTGATGCACATCAGAAATGTTTTTTTCTAAGGTACGTTTATAAAAGCTTAATAAACCAAGGCCCAACTTTCTAAGCATTGTCTGCCAAAATAGTTTAAATAAAATTGTTTAAATTTTAATTTGATTTTTAACCTGTTAACTATCACTGGCCCACTGGCGTGCCCACAGCCATTACATAATTAAAACAGTAATATTCTACACTAATCTTGATGAACTATATATCATTTGAAAGCTTAGAATGTCTAGTTTTCATATTTGGTGACTGATTCTGTGACAGAGGAGCAGTAATTTATCAATTTGCATATTTTCATACTCATAAGACATGTTCAGACTTTTATTTTGAAATGGCGATGAACATGAAAAATCATTAAAGATTGGTTGAAACATGTTTGCTTTCATGCCAAGAGTTCAAAAGATAACATCCATTCAATTTTTTGAGACAAAAAGGTCTGAAAATGTTTTTAATAGAAAAAAAAAAATACATAATGTTGTTTTGTATGTTTATTAGAGGCTGAATTCATATTAAATTCTGCCAAAGCTTCCCATACTACTTCTATATAGGATGTCTACTTCATAAATTGTATGAAAATAATGGAAATATATGCTTCAGATCACTCAAACCATATATGGAAATGGAGGCGCCCTTATATGGTCAGTAATGGTTGTCATCTAGTGTGGTACTGCGCCCAAACAAAATCTTACTGAAAGCTCATTTTTTGAGATATCAACCTGAAATGTGGAACTTGTTCAGATTTTTGGCTTTGATTTCCTTGTAGTTTTAGAGTAAAACTTGTTTTTTATATAAAATATATTTTTACATTTTACATTGTCATAAACCTTTTTTCTGTTTCACTTACATAAGTTATTTCACTTCTACAATAATCTGCCAAATTTCATCTTTAAAACTAGACCAGCCTTATGTTTATATTCCAAAGTATTCTTGAATTACAACCATTTGGAAAAAGGAAAAAGTTTGGATAGTGCATTTTTTTCTGTCTATAAAAAAAGTGGGGGTGACAGAAATGAATATATTAAATAAAACATTTACTTCAATTAATTTTTTTTCTTTTTTTTGTAAAACTTTGCATTTTGTTTGCTCATGATCTAACAATAAAACATTTCTGAAGCATTTATTAATCTTAGTGAATTTCAACATCTCTGGTAACACATTATAAAAAGTATAGCTTAATAAAGTAATTTGCAAACTGTTAGTTTATAGTTAATAGCTAATACATTAATAGACTATATACAAATAGAGAATTCTTCATTCATTGTTACTGTAATTAATTATTTAAACACACTTAATTATTTAATTAGCTTATATATAAAGGAGTTAAATCATGCTTTGTTATTTACATCACTATTCTTTGCTATTTACTGTTAATTCGTTGTTTGTTAACAAGCTTTAGATTAGATCACGGAAAATGGGAAAATGACAAAGTGCTTTAAACCAAACTTTATTAGACATTAATTGCGTTCATATTCAGTGTTCCTTAAAATGTTTAAAAATACACTATTTAGAGTTAATATGTTGTTAACAAAGCATTATTTAACTCTTTACATATGAATCAATTAAACAAAAAAAAACACTTTGTTAGTTACAGTGACAATGAATGAAGAATTCACTATTTGTATATAGTCCATTAATGTGTTAACTACTGTTTATAAAATATTAATTAAATGATTTGAAAATAATCTATTACATTATACTGATTATAAAGTGTTACCACATTTCTTAATACGTTATTAAAATCAGTTATTGATCAGTTAATATTATTAAATGGACCATGAACTAACAATAAACAGCTGTATTTTTTATTAACTAAAATTAACAAAGATTAATAAATACTGTAACAAATTAATTACTCATTATTAGCTAATGCATTAACTAACATTAACTAATGGGACCTTGTTGTAAAGAGTTACCATGAAAACTAAACTAAAATCAGTCAATTATTTCAAACTAAAAATGACACAAACAATTTATTTATAAAAATAAAAACGAAATAGAAATGAGTGAAACTTTTAAAGTTATAAAAATCCTGTATCTCTCTCTCACACACACACACACACACGCAGTGGGCTTCTACCTGCATGAACCTTCTTCAGCGTCTCGTAGGTGAAGAAACTGAGTCCTGCGTACGGCACGACGCCCAGGATTGTGGGAGTGAAGCCCCTGTAGATCGTCTTCAGCCCCTCCTCACGAGAGATACGGACGAACACGTGCAGGATGTTGCTGTACCTGAGAACCAGTGACATCACACTTAATCAGTTGTTCCCTTAACAAACTTCCAAGATGAAAAATCCAGATGTGTCTTTTTTTAATTCACCCTCTCAACAACTGTGTGTGTTGTCTTTAAAGAACCAAGATTACCACAGTCTTGGAAAACCTGGATTTCGTCGCTGTCGAGAAGAAACCTCATATCTCCATTTTTTTTTTCCACAAGAATCCATGCAACCCCACTGAATGAATCAATATCTTCTGAAGCGAAATGACAGGATTGTGTAAGAAAAATAATTTTTAACTATAAAAGTTAAATTAGTGAAATTTTTTAATTGCAATTAATCGCATACCTATCATGAAATGACGATACATTTTATCGTGTTTAACATGTTAGTTTTGTCATCATTTGCTAAGTAAACCATCAGATAGAAGTGTGATTCTCACAAAACTGTATTTTCTGCAAGCTTTTTCCTAGGTAAATTTAGGTGCCTTTCCAAAAAAAAAACACTTGAGAACATGTGTGGAAACAATGTGAAAGTACTGAAATGTGTCTGAGCAGAAATACAATGTGCGATCAGTGCGTCGAGAGCGCTCATACACGGTTTGTGCATCAATATAATAATGGACTCACATGTGCTTACTGTACGACTCTTGTATGTTACCGTAATCCTCATCCATCAAAACTTTACTAGCAAGACACTGGTTTGCTTTATCCAGCCAAGAGAGTAGTTTGCGTATCATCTGGCCATTCAACTATGTCATAATGACCATTTATGTCTGTATTAGTTAGCTTATGTACTAGCATAGCATACAGCTTAGTTTATACATGCATTAGCACTTACCCGACATGTATTCACAATCATCTTTAATGTAATTATGTAATAAATTAAGTGTTAAATCTCCAAATATTTCAGTTATAATTAAAACAAATGAATGATGTTCAATTATTCACTTAATAGGCTATTATAATTATTATTTATTTATTAATTAACAGTTAATCAAGTGTAAAAAATATTTATTATGCATTATATAGTAAGCTATATGGGTATTTTTATCATTCGTATATTCTTCAGATAATCATTAACTGACAGTTTGGGGAGACACAATTCCAAGGGAGGACCCGATTTGTCATGACAGTGGTCATCCGTTGCTTTTCCCACAAACTTCACCATGCACTTACATCACGGATCACGTGATTGCTCAGTAGATTGGAAGCATTGATTTCTAGTTACAAAAAGTTAAAACACACATCTATCGTTTCGCTTCAGAAGTCATTGATTTTATGGACTCACAGAGATGGATTATTTTCCTAAGAATCTTAATTTCTTACATTTCTTTGGGTGTGACGGCCATGCGTGCGCGGACCATGTCCAGTGGGTATGTGATCGTGGCAGCCGTGGTTCCCGCCATTGAACCAGCCAGCAGTCGCGGCACAGGCGGCAGAGCTCTGGAAAACAGGAAACTTTCACCATTAACACATTAAACTGGCTGGACTGCAAAACATGTTTATTATAATCCAAAAATAAATGGGTCATATCTGTGTAGTGATGCATGTCTGATATGTGCAGATGATTCAGTCATTAAATGTTGGTTGGTTGGTTGGTGTTTTTAAGGCCATGCCAGCTTCCTTGGCTATTTTCATGGCGAGTAACATGTTAAAATGCTATAAAAGAGCAATTTAAAATCCTAATATAAGGTTTCAGTCATTAAAGTGATATTCTGTGTTATCTGCTGTAAGTTATCACAGACAAAAATTCCCCTCATCTCTCAGTATAAACAAGCAGGAAACATGTTTACATCAGTGCATTTACAACAGAAGTCTAGCAGGCCTAAAATAAACTATCAAAGCATGCAACACTTCGATGGTTTGCAACACGGATGTCTGTGTGAAGTTATATTTAATCTTTTAAAGGTGGCATGACATGAGAAATCAAAATTTTCTTGATCTTTTGACATATAAGAGGTCTTTGGCACATTAAAACATCCTGCAAGTTTCACAATTTTCCTTATTATAAATAAAGCATTTATTTAATCACCTCCAAAAATGGTTTGTTTTGATATTGTGGGATCTGTGATGTCACATGATGGGCAAATATATTTGCATATGACTGCCTCCAGAGCACAATATCATCGAATAGTTATAGCATCACACCATAGGCCCCCGCCCACCTCTCTTAACGGCTGACATTTTGCAGGCCACATGGGTGGGAAAATAATATTGAATAAAATCATGAAAAACTAAGTGTCATGCTGCATTATTTGCTGTTGATAAATGCTTCACATAAAAACAACAAACCCTTCTCTTTCTGTGCTCTCACAGTGTCTCTCTGTACCAGCTCGTATATTTCTGAGCAATCCTGTCACTTAATCTGTAGCTTAAACTGTAATCCTGTTGTTTAATTTCTCATTTCTTTGGATGAATAAATGTAAATGTGCAGTGGTGAAGCACCAGTGACTCACTTGCCCTGGAAGCCGTAATACTGTCCCAGAATCCTCTTGTATTGTTCATGGGCGCAGAACTGGATGGCAGCGTACGGAATGACGCGCACCATAGTGGCCGAGTTTCCCCTCCACAGACTGAAGAACCCATCCTTAAGATACGTGCGGTAAATTAACCTGTACGCCTCCTGGAAATGACAACATTTATATATTTATGTATTTGGCAGATGCTTTTACCCAAAGTGACCATCTCAGTTCATGCACTCTTTGGGAATCGAACCCATGACCTTGGTGTTGCAAGCGGCTTGATCTACTGTTAGAGCTACAGGAATACAATCATGGCATTCATCACAAAATATACGAAGTCATCTGCAAACTGACAGATCTATTTATATGCAAAACCGCTGACATGTTCACATTGAAAAGACACAGTAAAATACTAACCTTAGCGGAGAATCTATTAGATGACACTGAAACAAGATAAAGAGTTTCACATGTTATTTCAGCTAAAAAAAAGAAGAACAAAAGCAACATTTCAGCAAAAAAAAAAAAAAAAAAAAAAAATGTATTGTGCAACTAAACGAATCATTCGTACAGTTGCACCAAAAGTCGTCACTTTTCGAAATGTCTGAATGTCGTTGCATCAGATCAAGATCTAATGTCACTTTCTTCATCATTTGTAAAGAGTCAGTGTCTTTCAATCAGCAGGTGTTTTCGATATCCGCTTTAACATGTGGATTTACAGTCAATTTTATTATATAGATAAAACATACCCTTGAAGGACCCTATCATACACCCGGCGCAATGTGACGGCAGGTGCGACAAGTGTTTTATGCTAGTTTCAGCCTGAAATTTTAACGTCCAGCGCACACATTGTTTAAATAGCAAATGTACCTGTCGAGGTGTGTTCAGATGCATTGTTGGCGTGTTGCTGTTTTGATGCAACTGAAAACGACTGCACCATTGACCAACAAAAACCTGCTCTAATGTCAATGATGCAGTATTTTTTTTTTGGTTGTTATTTAAAGGGTGTGTTAGTAATATTCGTCTACAGGCGGGTGCACAATCTGCTTATTACACACACAGGGACGCGCAGCAGCACACAAACATGCCAAATATTAAAAATAAAAGGATTACAAAATAAAATGCCTAAATGTCATAATGGATAGTCATTGCATGTATAAGACTTGCAGTAATGATGAATGAAATTGGCTAATTATTTGACCAATCGTGGCAATACACACATGTATTTAAACTGACTCGTCAGGTTGAGGGTGTCTATGAGACTCTTATGCCCAAACACACCCATGACTCATTAAGAGACTAGGTGCTAGAGACAACGCTTTTGGACCATTTTTTGCATTGTTAAACTAGCAAAAGTCACCTGCGCTTCAGAAAATGCGCTTAGATCGTTAAAATAGGGCCCTATGAGTTAAAAAAAACTCTTAATTTTGTTGTTTTTATGGAAAATATTCAATATGACTATGCAATAACAATAATAATAATTGTTATTATTATTTTATGATTATTGTTGTTGTTATTTAAATATTATTTTTATATATTAAGTAATAAAATTTAAACAAAACATAGAAATTTAAATATTATTTTTATATATTAAGTAATAAAATTTAAACAAAACATAGAAATATATTACTATAGTAATAAAAGTATTGCACTGTAAAATATATTATTTAACAAAAATAATCTTTTTACAGTAATACAACAAATGACAACACTAATATTAACGGCTGTCTTCATTTCTTTGCTTTCAAATGTTTTATTTTGGTGGAATTTTTATCTGGAGACCTTAAACCTTAACTTTTGCTGACAACAGATTTATAAACAATTCTCATTACAAATCTGGGAAAATAGTTAGCGCAAAATGCACGTTATAACTGACCCAAAATCATCGAAATTACACAAATGACCTATTTTGGATTCAAAACAGTGGCTTTTGGTGGAAGGTGACAAGTTTGCAGCCCTATTAAGTGGACGGTGTCCTAGTAGAGAGGAACCACGGGTGTAAAGTACGAAATCACATGATGTACTACGTTTGGTTTGAAACTTGCTTTTGAGACTGTTAAAAAGTATTTTCTATGTTGTCACTGTCATGTGACATACAGTATCAGGTCATCCAGGTACTTTTCATCTACTGTTTTTCGAATACTATGTATTTGGACATCCTACTCTGTTGATGTACAGTTTGGACACAGCATAAGAATGACACTTCCTTTGAAAATGTGCACCTGATGCAATGACATTGAGACATCTTAAGCCGTGCATAAGTGTTTAAATACTTTAGTCAGTCACTCAAGGAAGTTAAGAGTTCTTCTTGCCTTGGAAGATAATCTTGGTTCGATCCAGCGGAGCGACGGCAGTTTTAGCAACGGCTCCTGCAAACGCCCCTGAGAGCAGAGAGTTCAAGACTGTCCGACCCTGTTTAAAACCCTGCACACACACACACAGATTAGTTATGATTCATGAAGATCTTAACATATAACCAAATAAATACATCAATCCATGTCTTCTAATAGTTAAGGAAACCCAGTGTTAATCAGTAAGGCTGTGCTCTAATCTAGAACATGTCCAGGCATGACCACATACTGAGGCTTCTGGGAATGACTCAAGCTTTCCCTCTAATCTTTATAAAGCAGAACAGGTTTATATTCACACTCTTAATCTGTTTCCACCCACAAACCCATGACCTGAATGATTGTCCGAATACCAGGTTTATTAATCAAGTCCCAGCATGCTGAAGGGCTGAAGGACAATACTTGTCTTTTGTTTGAACGGCTTACTAAGAAACTGGAGTAACCGCTCGGATACAGCCTGTCCATCAAAATATGAAGGATGCAAAACGTCCATAACATAACAGACGCAATTAAAAATTGACTATCCATAGACTACAGACCTGAGTATGGGATGAAATTAGTCTCAAAAATATTAATAAATGCATGCATAAATATCAATGAGCTTTATAAGATACATTTATAAAGCTCACGGATAATTGTGCATGAATTTTTTTTTATAATTTTCAGACTAATTTCATCATACTACGGCTGCATGATTTCATGAAATCATACTGCGATAAAAAATTGCATATAAAATTACAAATTTGCTGCACAAGTTTTGTGATTATATATCAATATGGCTATAAATTAATAATAACAATAATAATTATTAATATTACTTAATAAAAATACTGTAATATTATAACTATTGTAATATTTCACTGTAACAAGGTAATATTTGATAAGTCATGATCACAATTTAATTGTGCATTTTAACCTGTGACCCCTCGTAAAACACTGAGATGACTGATGGGATTTACTGTAAACAAGACGGTCAGCAGCCCACATGGAAATAAAAACAAAAGCATCATGCAAAATAATGAATGATGGTCATGATAATAACTATAATAACAGCTTACTGAAATAGAAACTGACTCTTATTCTAAATATAAAAGTGTATGACATTATTTTGAGCATGAAATCATCCCACATTTCTGGAAAATCATAGATTAAATGAAAATAAAATGACAAGAGGTCATAGTGCGATCACAGTCACGGATGAACATGACATTATAGTGACTTGTTATTATAAAACAGTCATTACTGACCAATCAGAAGACAGGAACACGACTACATTAAACATTAAAGCACACAGTGACTCTACAGAACCAGCGAGAGAAGAGACAACGGCTGAAGAAAACACTGGAAAATACTGGAGATAGAGATGAGAAACTTTCTTCCAGCAGACATCTGATCCCAAGATAGTGAACTTGTAAATAGATCATGAGGTCACACATTTTCCCCTGATAAAATGGCCAATCCGACTTTAAAGTGAACGGGTATTAGATGTTAAATGTTTTCCTATCATATGATATTTGATATTTACATTTCCAAGGCCTCTAAATAATCAACATGCAGTGAAATATTTACTGATTTAATAGAGTAAACGTAAAAACTTTTATGTTGTTAGCAATATTTAAAGATGAAATCTTACTGGACTAAATCAGCTTTAGTTTACTTGATTATCCAGACATTATTTATTAGAAAAAATAGTGTTCAAATGTGAATCAAATATGATCATGAGGCTTTTGAGGAACTTGTTCATCTGTCAATTATCATTGTATTGCATTGCATTATATGTTTAAAAACTACAGATTTTTGATAATCTTTTAAATATTTTATGAAGACATTATTGGCAGATATTTATATGCATTTTATGTGAGTATCTACTGTTTTAAAGATCTCATATTTACATTACAAGCAAGAGAATTTCATTAACTTATTGTCCATATAAATATCTGCACTAAATTGCATATTTTTTGCTCAGTTTGGGATGCAGAATAAAATTGAGCTGTTTTTTCTTTATATTCTTACCATGTTTATCTAAAAGCCTGATGTATCAAATAAGACACTTAACAAAAAACACATGCAAACTTTCATTTCAATAAACTTTTCCACGTCAGTCTATCATTTCATTTGTCAGGTTTTACAGGAACTATGAGTAATCCACTGGTAGTTTGACTTCCTGTAGACTGTAAACACTGTGACGCTTTCAATACACAGATTTTCCATCCTTCCTGTTGCACAAATGAAGGCCAGCCTGAAACACCTCACAAACCGGTTTTGACATCTGCATTCTTTAACGACACAATGAATGTGCATTGCTATGGTGCAATTATTTCTTCAGCTCTGTCATCATTAACAGGCCCTCCTGTCGCTCCGAACCAGCAGGACTTGTGTTTTTTCATCGAACACAAAAGATGTTCATCAGAATGCTCACAAATAGTCACACGGCTTCAGAATGACATGAGGACGAGTAAATGTTTCTTCAAACTTAAAATTTAAATCAGTTGGAACCAAATAGTGCGAGCTTTCTTACCTCTGATTGGCTGGAGGCGGGGCGTGGCAGCACTTCGCCCTGTGTCAGCGCCCCCTTGCGCTCCTGAACCGCATTACCCATGCCGACCTGATCCATTCATAGACGACAGCAGGCAGGTGGCTCGCCGGCTGACACGCAAACACTCACACCACTCCTGGAAAGACATGAGATTAATATTATAATATAACATCCATATTTTTCCTAACGAGCCTACAGCTGGAGATTGACAGGTCCTGATTTACAGCGCGCTACAGAATAGGACAGCGCTGGAAGATCGTCATTCATCCACCAGGATCTTATTACTTATTCTGTGTAATTATAAATGTTTTCATGCTTTGTTGCGTTTACACATGCAAGTAGATCTTATGTTCAGTAAAACAGTTTGGAGAGGTTCTTGGTGCTCTTCTGACATTTTTGACCAAAAAATTATATGTTTTTATAGAATTTTTACTTCATCAGAAACGTACGAAATTTGGTAAATCTTTTGGCACTTACTATATGAACACACACACACACACACACGGACATGATTAAAAAAGGTTATGTGTCCTGAAAAAAATAGTCACACTTGTGCTCTTCGAGGTCAAAAATGAGCACATTGGAAATGAATGGGAGACAAATTTCATCTAGTGGAAGCGTTTGGTACTGCAGGCAAACAAAATATTAATGAAAGCTCATTTTTTGAGATATCAAGCTCAAATTTGGAACAATGCTTGTTTAGATTTTCTTGCAGTTTTAGAGTAGAACATGCTTTTTCTAACTGAAAATAGTATTTTTGTGCATATTTCATAACAATAAATGTAAAATTATGTAAATTTTTAAAACTTTTCTCACTTCAGCAATAATTTGCCAAGTCTCATCTTTGAAACAAATAACAAAATTAAGTTTATGTTGGAAATTTCCTTTTCAGGTCTATGCTCAAAAAGAGAATAAATGGATTATAACTACAGCGTAAATATAATTCAGTACCAAAAAAAATCCCCTAATAATACAAAATATTAAATAAAAAAAAACCTTATCAAACTAAAACATAGTACATTTATTTAATTGAAATCATTTTTTTTTATTTTTGACCGACACGCAAAGAGCACCAAAGGGTTAATTAATAGGCTACTGTGGTTTCAAATGCTGTGAATCAACTTAATTTTATGAACTGTCAAATATACTTTTTAATAATCATCATGTCAAGCTGCATGAATAATAATAAAATAAATCAATAAATTATCACTTTTTTCTGGGGTTTTCTCAGCAGTCTTGTGACATAAGATCCTCTAAACATGATCAAAATCTTTTTCTATCAAATTATTTTCTATCAAATGAGACCACATACTTGATGACACCTTGTTTTTTTAACGACTGGAAAACATTATATGTGCATTATTGTTTTCATTATTGAAATCATGTGAAATCATTAAAAATGCCTTCAGGTTGTAAGGGGTTAACAGTGACCGTCAACAGCTTAAATGATCGGGATCGACAAGAAATCGGTAGGCAGTATCGATTGATCGGAGCAACCCCATGAACAATAATTTCGAGAAAAAAAAAAAAGAAAAAAAAGCAAATCTTGAATATATTCCTACAAAAAGTTTCATTTTGTTCATGCAAAATGTAATATCTCATTTTTTCTTTGGATTTTGAAGTGAAATATTTTCGTGAGATTCACGCTGAGGCTTCTCATCCTGTCCGGATGATTGTGTGTCATCCTAATTATATTAAGACAGATTCACCATAAATGGCAAATACTGAATTAATCTGTCTGTGTAAACAGTTGTGATGAAAATTACTCATTCAAAAAAATGCAACTGATTAGCAGAAGCAGGTCACAGGAAGTGATGTGTGACGTGCCGACAGGAATCCAGAAGCGTCTGGTTCAAATAACATCTGAAAGGGTCACACAGATGGACCTCTAATAATAGCGCAAATGCTGAATTATTCAGGGTCCTGACAGCCTGGGATACGAACAGGGCCTGAGCAACACTGCTAAATATAGCATACAGCGTTAAATATTCTTCTGAATATAATCTAAACATGATTTATTTCTGCTAATGGTTCAGTGGCACTAGTTAGCAGCACAATAATATAAGAAGTGAACAAGTGGACACTCCTGGTGTTATGCGAAATTCAAGATCCTAACCAAAATGTTCATCAGCCTGGGCTACAAGGGTTTGCAATGCCTGATCAGAAATGCTTGTGTTATACAACAGAATTAAACAACACTTAACTTTGGATAATAGATCTCAATACATACATGTGAAACAAAATAAAATATAAATATTAGGTGAAAAACAAACACTTAAAAATGAGATAAGTGCCCTTAATTGGCAACCAACTTAAGTTGAATTAAAACTGAATTATATAGGACTACAACAAACGGCTGGTAGGGACTACAATGAGCTCCTTCCCGGGTTAGTGACATCACAAACCCTAAAATTTACATAAACTCCGCCCCCAAGAACACTCAACAAAGGGGGCGGGGCCATGTTGGGCTGCTTTAGAGAAGAGGAAGAGTTGTTTTTGTAAATGCCGTCATTTTACGCCGGACTGCTTCACAAACGAGGGTCAATTCAACACAAAAGATGAACATGACGGCACATGCTAGTGGATGAGTTGAATCAACTCCACAGCAACTACATCAATTTATCCACTAACCATTCAGAAACGTCTAAAAGTTGTAACTTCTTCCTGAGTCTCTCCATCAGTTTGAACAATGTAAGGCTGAACACTTTCCTCATTTTGGCTGCGTGAGATTCTCCAGCTTTGTTGTTGTTGAGCTGTTAAAGCTCCGCCCTCTTCTGGAAAGCGGCAGCTCATTTGCATTTAAAGGGACACACACAAAAATGGCGTGTTTTCGCTTACACCCAAATAGGAGCAAATTTGACACGCTATAATAAATGATCTGTGGGGGATTTTGAGCTGAAACTTCACAGACACATTCTGGAGACACCAGAGACTGATATTACATCATAGGTTCTTATAGGTCCCTTTAAATATAACTCTGTGTTTGGCCCAAAAAAGAAAGTCATATACTCCTGGGATGGCTTGAGGGTGAGTAAATTATGGGATCATTTTCATTTTTGGGTGTACTATCCATTTAATATATCTATGAATAAGGCATTCTAGACACAATCAGGTAGCTTGGCAGGGAAGTTTAAGTCAGGAGAAAACCAGGGGTCTATTCTCTGCGTCAGGGGAGAGAGGTTGAGGACGTGAACTGGAACCAGAAGCTCAGTGTGTGAAAGGTCCTTCACACGGACACACATTCAGCGCACACCAAACCCCCGCAGACCCTCAACCTTAAAATGCCACACGGCATATCAGATGTGACGCATTCGATCACAGCCATCCTGGGACTTTTGTGGCGTGAGATCCACACCTGACTATTCAGAACCACTAACCCACGATAAGGACTTTCACAATACAGATTAACAGCATTTTTTCAAACTCTGGGTTAAGCAACATTTCACAATTGAGATTTTCATACATGAAACTGTTAACCAAGCATCATTTCTTCATACAAATTGTTGAGAAGACTTAAAAATTCAATGCATCTTAACACACAAATCTCAAGAACAAATCTCAATAGATGTCAGCAAATAATCCTGTAACATTAAACATCAAATTCTTTGTTCAGGGACAATATTAGGGGGATTTTGTAAATCTAACATGGGTTTTTATGTAGTTTTAATTCATATTTCTTAGCATTTGTGTCTCAAAACTGGTCATGCAAACTGGAATATGTGTAGTTTCACAGGGTGACACAGAACAGGATAACCCTAGGATTATTAACCCAGGGTTAAAAAATAACACAGGGTTCAAGGATCTCAAGTGTGAAAGGTTTTTTTTTTAATGATTAGGTCGCCAAAGCAACTGAAAGCAGGATCTGTTTTCTTATTGGGTTGAAGTGTGGGATGTTTTCCAACACCCCCTCCTGTCCGTCTCGCTTTCTCAGTCTTTTATTGTTCACCGAGGATCAGATGACAGATCCACTGAAAGCACTTTGTGATTCGCAAAGAGCGAAACAACAAAAGTTGACAGTATAAAGACAAGCAACATCTTATATGGAACTAAATAGCACAGATGTGAAGATGAATATGGCCATATACCAAATATGATCCTAAAATTTAAAAGGAAGCTAATGTATACATTTATTTTAAAGGTGCCCTAGAATTAAAAATTGAATTTATCTTGGCATAGTTGAATAACAAGAGT